>NC_089765.1:47749409-47756909 GCF_040412425.1 Macrobrachium rosenbergii | reverse complement strand
TATATATATATATATATATATATATATATATATATATATATATATATATATATACATATATGTACACACACACACACACACACATATATATATATATATATATATATATATATATATATTTATAAACACGCATATTAAATCTATGTATAACTGCCAAATGCATTCATACTACCATACCTTAAAGGACTGGGAGGGGTACAAGTTCATGTGGCGCATCTGAACTAAAAATCTTTAAAAAATAGTGCATGGGATGTAAAAGATTGGCCACCGCTCCCTTAAGGGGTTTCTCCTAGATTCTGGTAACTTGTCCTTCCCTGAATGATAATAATAATAATAATAATAATAATAATAATAATAATAATAATAATAATAATAATAATAATAATAATAATAATAATAATAATAATGATTAAGACCCTATCATATACGAGACGTTTGTTTTTAGTTACCATCTGCCAGTCAGCTTACTTACTTTGTAAACGAAAAAAATATGGAAATCTTTATCAACTTGTCACTGTTTACCACGACCTCGATCAAAAATCGTAAATATAAGCAAGAAGAATAACATTACAGCTAATAATGACGGTTTTAATAGTGTAGAAGAGAATAATGATCCTAGGACTAATAATAATAATAACGCGAGAAAGAGTAAGCATAAATTCCCATAATATAAAAACTTATATCAATAATGATAAGAATGAAAAATGCAAATTTCTTCCATAATATAAATTCCTGAATACGCAAGGAAATCTCATCTCCCACGTGTGTTTGTTTGCGTGTTACAAACAAGGGACTAAGGAAATAAACCTTTCCTCATTCACAGAGGTTTATGTTTGGGGGACAAGCAAATAAGATTTTATTTTTAACAAATTACTGCAGTCTGATATAATTCGCAGAGTCAACTGAAGTGCAAGTCTGCTTGAGACAGGTTAAACATTTTTCCTTTGATTTTGGAAGGAGAGAGAGAGAGAGAGAGAGAGAGAGAGAGAGAGAGAGAGAGAGAGAGAGAGAGGAGAAAAAGTTTGAGCAAGAAACTCGACCAGCACATGCAGCACGATTTGACCCTGAAACTCTTGGCTATTGTTTAACACCAGGCTGGAGAGCAATAGAGAGAGAGAGAGAGAGAGAGAAAGAAACCCACTGGCTTACATAAAACAGGAGAGAGAGAGAAAGATATAAATATACATAAAGAGAGAAAGAGACAAAGCACTTGCTTACAAAATAACAACTGTAACATACGCTGTTCATTTTCAAAGACTAACGCATAGGCCTATTGCATCTGGTATGAATTGCTTTTACAGTATGACCAGTTACTGAGCGCTGATTACTGACATTTATAAGAAATAAAAAACCAACTATAAACAGTTTAGAGAATATATGTCAATTGCGCAAGCTCGGTTCAGTCATTTAAAAAACATTATTATCATTATTAAATTTCGAAAAACACATATACAAGTCATATACCGTGTGTGTTGACATCTGGTTCAGGTATGACAATGCTGGACGTTTGAAGATGTCTGTCGTAATTTGTAATGTATCTATTTGACAGAACAATTTGCAGTCTTGGATATTCAAACCTTTATATTTCTTTTAAATATTACCTTTTTACGCTGTCTCTTAAGCTGCGCAAATTGTTTATTATATATCTGGATGTTTACACGTTTGAGGTAAATAATAATAATAATAATAATAATAATAATAATAATAATAATAATAATAATAATAATAATAATGTTTCTTAATTTCCTTTTTTTTATTTTTTTATTTGTTTGTCAATAGTATGAATCTTTAACAAATAGATTCCATCTTGTTTACAATTTTAAACTTAAAGGTTGAGAATTCATAATTCAAATAAAAGGGTTATAAACAAAGCAATTAGTTAATAGGGTACTACATAAATGAAAAGCGTAGATTACGATTAATAAGAGAGAGAGAGAGAGAGAGAGAGAGAGAGAGAGAGAGAGAGAGTTACAAGCCCGCCTTGGGTTATTTTGGTCTAAACCGATGCTGCACACAAGGCGTCCTTACACTAGGACTAAATCGTGCAAAAGTCAGTCTCTGTCTGTCTCTCTGTCTGTCTCTCTCTCTCTCTCTCTCTCTCTCTCTCTCTCTCGTTCCAATACTAAATGATATCATACCACCCTTGTGCTTGCAAATAATTGTTGTGAAATCTACAACATTGGTCTTGTAACGAGAAAATACTGTAGTCGAACTCTGAGGCTAAAATTCTCGTTACGAAATAGTTCTCTCTCTCTCTCTCTCTCTCTCTCTCTCTCTCTCTCTCTCTCTCTCTCATACCCAGTATATTTATAAAGACCTACAAAGGATAAGACTTAGTACTACATCGAACAGCGGGTGAACAAATGCTAGGACTTTCCTCTTCTACACCGAACAGATCTCTCAATATGGGGGGGGGGGGGGTTCCTGGTTTACCTGTTCTTACTTAATTTATATTGCGGAAAATTTAATCATTATCACCCATATCATTATCACAATCATTGTTTGCGTTACTGTTATGTTTTGTCAATTCAATCTCCAGAGTATTAGTGTTGTTGCAATTGTTGTTTGACTTCTTATTTTATAATATAACCATCCAACACCAGTAACCATTAACACATTTGAAAACAATTACCATTCAATGTGTATATGTTAAAAGTGTAATAACAGACCGACATGAAAAAACTATGAACTTAACTAACCAGAATATATCCACTTGTAACTATCAAAAGCTATAAGCACTGCAGCCACAGAGAAAAGTAAAATACATAAATAGCAACCACCAAGTTTAAATGCTACCAATAAATAATTAGTATTACCAGCACTATCACAGACACGGCGGCACAAAAAAATAAAATGAAATACAATGAAAATCAAATGAAAAAAGCATTTTGATTCTACGTATGTCTCCAACTCAGCCTCGATCATTTCATTAAAATGAATTTATAACTTTCTAAGGATCCCTTCTGGACAGATTTTGACATGTGTGTTTAAGCAACTGGCCAAACCAACTGCAACGACATGAATTAGATAACAGAATATATGTCTGCATCAGGTTTAGTGTTACTATGCTGTAAACTATTTTAATAATAATAATGTCAACATATAGGCCTACGAACCAACTGGCTGGAGATGCTTGTGACAAATCTCCCTCCCTCTCCTCTACAGTATATGAATACCAAATTAACTGTACCATGGGAATAACTTACTACCAAGAGGAACTGTAATTGATAACCCATCTGCCCAGGCCAGGTTTCGACATTGGGTCTTACGACGATAAACAGTCGACTTTGTTTTGTGAATTCCTTACTAAATGATATATGAGGCTTAGAATTTGTAAATATAAAATGTAACTGTGTATTAGTGATAAAAATTTATATATAAATATATATATATATATATATATATATATATATATATATATATATATATATATATATATATATATATATATATAATTACATGTCGATCACCTTTGGAAGAACTTACGCCCGAAAGAATTACAGTGCATCTCCACCCCCCCACCGGCCCAACCCTGTCCGCCAAGATCGGAACTACACCGTCTCGATTTGATACGGTAACAAAGTTTGCTTATCCATTAAGCTGTTAAAAGAGATACAAGTTAATTTTCAGTCGGGTGACTACTGCAGGTTTACAGTCAGAATCGAAATCAACCCATTTCCACCATGATAGATAACTTTAGGTAGGCCAACGCAGAAATCAACCCTCCCCAAAACCGGCTTGGGAACTAATGACGACGAAACAATAAAAATAAACAAATGCGCTTCAAGGAATACAGGTACATCTTTATTCATAAACTTGAATATTCTTTTAGCCTATTAATTAAGGTTATTCGATTAACGTGTACCATAGGCAGGAAGATGAGGGTAATGCACTATGCACGCCATATTACTAGACCGAGTACGGCAATGCTTAACGACAATAAACCCACCAGAACCAATGTTCCATGATATGACGATGGCATCTTGGGAAAATTAACGACGGCAATAAACAAAGAAATTACAGCAAATACACGAATAACCATTTACCTTCAACTCTCGGTCATGCGTCTAATATGGAAGAGCACTGAATTTCATAACTTGTGAAGTGAGAAATAGAAAATTCACAGACGCTGGTGTGTTGCTTGACAACTACAACCAAACTACACTTCTTAACGCGCATTTCACAATCTGAAGTACGAGTATATGAAATGAATGTACAAGAGGAACACTTCATTACAATCACCTGGCGAGCAAACTGCACAACTGGATGGGCATTGTATAATACATACAAGATAAGTTGTTAAGTCTGTTGACTTCTGGCAACTCTCAAGCTTTCGGTAAATCACAAGGAAGTAACGGTTGAAATATTTTCAACTGGTATTCAAAAAATCGGTATATGACCCCGTTGTAAGCATATAATGGTTGAACTTATATCTGGCATGAGTATTCTGCTTAAAATTACATCATAAATGAAAGACGGTATGAAAATATTCATGAACATAGGAATAAGTGGAAGCGAAATCTCGTGCTGTTTGGAAACCGTTTCAGTCTGCTTATTCTACCAATTTTCTAGATCTTTGAGAATCAGTTAAATAACATTCAGCTTATATATATATATATATATATATATATATATATATATATATATATATATATATATATATATATATATATATATATATATATATATATATATATACATACATACTTGCATACATACACATATAGATGAATGGCTCCTTTTAATCAACTAAACGTTTGAAAATAACATGCATGAGTACAAAGTAGATTGATTATTTTGTAAATTCAATGTTTCATTAATATATATATATACATACATACTTGCATACATACACATATAGATGAATGGCTCCTTTTAATCAACTAAACGTTTGAAAATAACATGCATAAGTACAAAGTAGATTGATTATTTTGTAAATTCAATGTTTCATTAAGGCCTGAATTACAAACGAATGGCTCTGGTTAGAATGACCGTTACATATACTTTTCTTGTGGATTATAAACAAAAGAAATACAAGTTCTACAGAAAGAAACGGTTCTGAAAAACACTAATAACCTCTCAGGATCGTCGGCTACATTTTGAGGGTATGGTACTAGTCTAACGATAGTGCTACAAAATTCGTCTTTTTTTTTTTTTTCCCCTATGCACTGGGTTCAAAATGCACTTATTTCGAAATTGTACCTTCATGATAATTCTACCTGTTGTAGGTCTTTGTACAGTATATATATATATATATATATATATATATATATATATATATATATATATATATATATATATATATATATATATATATATTCTGGTGTTGTTTTGTCCGCTAGGGTTGTCGCATTGCATCAGTAGCTCATCCGGAAGGTAAACTGAAAACAAAGGGACCTAAAAACAAGATTTGGGTTCAAGTTCGGATGTACAAACCTGTTACGCAAGAAGTGAGTCACTTGATCAAACTCGTCGAGCATTTAGTCGTAGAATGTCTTTGACTAACCATGGGTAGTGATCACGATTTTTAAGTTCTTTGATGGCCAAAATATATATAGTTTTTGCGTAACGCTGAAGTGACGTTTAGAAGTCACAGATCCTTTTAAAACCTAAACATTTATGGTGATCACAATTTTTCCGTTGTTGATAGATACCTAAGAAAATGTTTTCAAATTTTCACTCATGACAATGCAGTCACAAATGTAGAGGTCGTGCAGATAAATAGTTTCCATTTAATTTTACACAATTAAGGGTGCGTGAAGTATTTTCAATAATAAGAAATATTCAGTTTTCTTATCAAAACTGCTGGGTTAGTAGTTTGTTTTTTAGCTTATATATATTTCCTTTTTCTCACTGATAATTCCTGTTGGACAAGTCAAGGAGTGGCTGAGCTACTATAAAATGTAGGAATGTACTAACATACTTATGACATGTTTTAAATATTTACAAGATCTTAATTGTTGTACTAGGTGTTGCTTTCAAAGAATTATTTAATTCTGAATTGTTTTGTAAGAATCACCTCTTAATAGGTGATCACTCTCTCCGCGTTAAAATAATTTAGGTTGTAATGATGCTTGGTTGCTAAATGAGGTGTCCTAGACGTTTGTGGGAAGGAATGCCAAGAGTCAGCATCGCGGTCGTCAATCTTCCGTGTGGAGAAACAAACCCTATTTTTGAGCCTGGTAATGATATTTGGAAACTTATGTTTTGCATTGTTCTTTAGTAGAAATTGAACTGTGTATCGGAACAAGCGTGAGTTAAGCTTGCGTAGCCGAAAGTGGGCCTGATAAAAGTTGGTTCTGAATGAGCTGACAGAATTTGTACAAGATATTTTACGTTTTTATTAACACATTTGGAAAGTCCCGATGCCTCACAATCCGTCTTTCTCCCTCTAGCTCTGTCGAGAACTCGAGATAGAGCGGGAAAAAACGCTCATTAGGTACAGCAAAAAACTGACTGAAGCTTTGTAAGCTATTCTGATTATTTTGCAAACATTGCGCAAAGCAAGTGTGTATGTATACTGATGACTCTGTTGAGATGTATCAGTCGTGACACAGAATTTGGGAAATATAGAATAGCCTAGTGTTTTGACTGAAAATATGAGAAGTGATGTATGGTTCTGTGGTATGTAATAATTTCTCTAAGAAATATTAATGAAATAATTTCTTTTATTTAAAAATCTTTTAAAGGGAGATTATTTTATGAGTAATTAATGGTTTGGTTAGAGAAATCCTTTAAAGAATGTGCTTTCATAATGGAAGAGAAATCTTGAAAGTTATTTTGTGAATACAGTACGAAATCATTCACTGATAAAAGGGGCATTTGCTTCTAAATAAGTTATGTCAAGTAATTTTTCTTGGATTCTTTAAAACAATATTAAATGATTTATTTAACTTTACTCTGCAACATACTATATCTTTGTTAACAGTACATATTTGGGGATATCTCAGATACATTATATATATATATATATATATATATATATATATATATATATATATATATATATATACACATACTACATACATATATATACATACAATACATACCGTATATATATGTGTATATATACATATATACTATATATATCACTTGTAATATATTTCGCCAAATAATAGGTGGCTCTAGGGAATCAAGAGAAGGTAGCAGTCAATATCATATTTATCCATGAGTTGCTATGGCAAGACCTCTGTGCAGGAAACTTCCACAGCCTTCTCTCTCTCTCTCTCTCTCTCTCTCTCTCTCTCTCTCTTAACCCATGAAGTACATACCATTCCTTTATGAGCGCTGCCTACGAAGTCTACTCCAGTACTATTTGAAGTTTCACCTTGAAAAAGTCTCTCTTCTATTTTTTTTTTTTATTTACTTAATTTTTTATTTATTTATTTTTTTTGCTTAGTTTACTCCTTGCTGTACGTTACTCTCTAATGAGGAATCTTGGCGACGATTTCTCCTCCTCCTGAGAGAGAGAGAGAGAGAGAGAGAGAGAGAGAGAGAGAG
>NC_089765.1:47711909-47744409 GCF_040412425.1 Macrobrachium rosenbergii | reverse complement strand
AGGCCAAGTCATGCTTTGAGGGAAAGCGATAAAATTCAGTAATGTCTTTCCTTGCAGAATGCGATAGGAGGGGAGAGAGAGAGAGAGAGAGAGAGAGAGAGAGAGAGAGAGAGAGAGAGAGAGAGAGAGAGAGAGGGGGGGTTAGTGGTGGGGTGAGAGGGGACGGCGAAGAGGGTGAGGGGGGAGGGGTGGTTAAGGAACCTGAAATTCAGATTGTATCATCATCTCGTTACTTGAAGTGCATAAATAAAGGTCGTAAAAGCAGTGATCATATCTGTGACTGTCAGAATATAATTTTCTGTGTGTGTGTATGTGTGTATGTTTGTGTGTGTGGTATGCATGTAAATATAGTTTGCTAATACAGTAATATAGCCCAGTGGTTAGATCACTCCACCTCACCAATGAGGAGAATAGTTTTGCAATATGACATTGAAACTTGCATACCTCTTTCTTCTGTCTATTCAAGGAATATATTTCCAGATTTTCACCTTTATAATACTTGAACTTGTTTAACTACTATTTTTTTATTTATTTTCTAGGAGTTTCTCAAGTTTTTATTCTCCCTTATCTATTAATCAATTTAAAACATTCCAAAAACTGCATAAAGTTTAAACAACAGAAAATTATACGGCTGTGAAGAAATATCGGAATACAGTTTTAATGAAAAGTAAAAAAAAACAGTAAATGAAAGTCAAACAGAATCCCACAAAATCTGGAGTAATATTACATTATACAGTATCTTTCTTACAGCACTTTTTAAATCTTAAAACCATTTCGAAAATGAGTGTCCGAGGACAATGAAACGAAATATTTACTGTTTCAGACAAAAATGCAGTTAAGTTTTTTATCAATGAAATGGAATGTGAAATTTAGGCCAAAGGCCAAGCACTGGGACTTATGAGGTCATTCAGTACTGAAAGGGAAATTGAGAATACGAAGATTTTTAAAATGATCGGTTGGTCGAAAGTGTAAAATTCTTGAAAATTAGTAAGAAGCAGGAGAGAAAGACCTACTAAGTGCTGGGTTCATGACAAGAAAGATACTGCATATGTGAAAGTAAAGGCCTTAATATATTCCCTTCAATATGTGCATTTGCCATAATATTAATGTTGATCAAATATATTATATATCCATTACATTCTTATCCTTATATCCATTATATTTTTAGTTACATTATATCCTTTCATAAGCCATCGACTCACTTTTTTAATTTTTCAAATAATTCCTTTCCCCCCTTTTTAGTTTTCTGTAAAAGAAAACTATTATGCCAGCTTTGTCTGTCCGCCCTCAGATCTTAAAAACTACTGAGGGTAGCGGGCTGCAAATTGGTATGTTGATCATCCACCCTCCAATCATCAAATATACCAAATTACAGCCCTCTAGCCTCAGTAGTTTTTATTCTATTAAAGGCTAAAGTTAGCCATAATCGTGCTTCTGGCAACGATATAGGACAGGCCACCACCGGGCCTTGATTAAAGTTCCATGGGCTGCGGCTCATACAGCATTATACCGAGACCACAGAAAGATAGATCTATTTTCGGTGGCCTTGATTATACGCTGTACAGAAAACTCGACTGCGCCGAAGAAACTTCGGAGCATTTTTTACTTGTTTCATTCCTTCTATGTTATTTCCAGTTCCTTTCCTTTATCCTTACATTTCTTTCATGACGCTCTTTAAATATTGCTCTTTTTTTATCTTAAAAAAAACTGTTTTCTTCAGTTTATTAGCATATACATGTCTCTTTCCTATTTTCCCGAGTTTTATCACAACCTTGAACTTTAAAAATTGAGATCAGGATAAAAAAAAAAGCAATTATTATTCTCTGGCAAGGAATACGAAGTTTTTGCTAGAATGATGTTGTTTTGGTGACAGTTATGTGTGTGTTTGTGTGTCTGTCCGCGTGTGTGATAACGAGAACATCAGTTTTGACTTTTTTGTGCGTTAGGTTAATGTATATGTTCGTTTCTGTTTTTAAAATATCTGTTGTGCGTACGTAACAAGTATTAGTTTTCTCTTCATTTGTTGGGCTATGGTGTGCATACATGTCTACATGACTCCACTCTTACGTGTAAACGTAGTTGTGTGTTGTGTATGTGTATACGAACATGTGGGTGTATGTGTGGGTGCAGTGTACGTAAAAAAATATACTTTTTCTTATCTGCTCTTTTGGAGGTGCTTAATTAACCAGCCCCAAATAAAGTTTTGTTTCAACTATTCGTTGAACTTGTCTGTTAGTTGGTAAACAGCTCTGGTCATTATGAAAAGGCATTATGCAAATTGCAATCATGCACAAAAATTCAAGAATTTGAAAATAAAAAAGAATGTTTACTGATGGAAATAGATAAAACCATAAAGAAGAGACGAGAATCATAGCCAGACAAGTTAAACATTGAAAAAAAGATAAAACGACTAAACATATGCTGTACAGTATAAACACAGTTGGCCTTCATGAAGAAGGCCAGTAAACAAAGGCAAAGGAGTGAGATAGCCGATGCTCTCTTATTACGTGGACTATGCTACAGACTCCTTAAGTTAAGGTACACTAAACATACTCTTTTTGGCTAACTTATTTAATTATTTACCGTTTACATTGTATACCGGTTAAGACACTGTAATGAACACGTGACTTAGATATAACAAACTGAATTATAGGGTGACGCTACAAAGACATCGGAAATATAATAAGACATCCTTGCGAAGAGTCGGAAAGACTAATAAAGTCAAGTGGAAACAAATGACGATCGGTTTCAATGAGATGTTGAATGACTTGGTTAAAGACGGTGACTTTCTCATCTACAAAAGGAAACCCGTTTTCAGAACTACTGTATGTATTAAAATTCAAGTCTTTAAAATCGATTATCAAGTTGGATGCAATGAAAACTTCAAATCTGGGGAACTTCAAAACAGTGGGCTTGTTACATGCCCTCTCTCTCTCTCTCTCTCTCTCTCTCTCTCTCTCTCTCTCTCTCTCTCTCTCTCTCTCTGTGCACTAAATTATCATTTCTTTGTTTTAACAGTTTTATAGCGATCATTTAAAATTGCCTCGTTCGTGTGTGCTGTGTTTGTGTGTACGTGCACAGTACATTATATTTATGCAGACAACTATAGTTCATATTTCTTCCATCTACAGATATTGCTCACATACAGCCACATGTATATGGATGTGTATATGTGTTAATATGGATTTAGGAAGAATATAAGTCGCAGATTTATACAGGAATTCGGAAGTAAATATAGCTAATGATGACGAGATGAGAGAATTAGTGAGTCAGAGAATAGGTGAAGGGAGGAAGGTAGCAGGGAGCGTGCGAAAGATTGAGAAGAGTCTTTGGGTGTCTATTGAAACTAAGGTGGGAATGTAAAACAGGACTATTGAATCAACTTTCCTTGAAGGAAGTGGAGTGTGGGTCATGATTTCAAAATAAGATAAAGAGGCTGCAGTTGTTGATATTAACTGTTTGCACAAAATGTCTGACGAAAGAAGAACAGAAATGTTGAGAAATATGGCGATAAGTAGGAGTGGGGAATAAATCATCGTGGGTGAAGGTATGGAGGTGGTTGTGTCATGAGGAAAGAATGGGAGACCAAAGGTCGGTAAAAAAAAAATGGGGGGGTGCATGATTCGGAAGTGTCAGGAGCGAGGAAGAGAGGATTACCTAGAAAGGACTGGATAGAGTCATGAAAGAGGACTTGGAGAGAACAGACCTTAATGCCCAAGAAACCCAAGAGTGTGGGAAAAACTTTGAGGTGAATGGCGCATTGTTTGTTGAAGGTTTCAAGGCACTGCTGACAAGCTATCTTTGTAGATGTATAATGCTATTACTTTGAAAGCTTTCTAGACGGAGACTTCATCCACGATTCAGCAATTAAAGCATGAATGTGGCAGTGACCGTTATGTTACATTTCTGCAACATGTATATATATATATATATATATATATATATATATATATATATATATATATATATATATATATATATATATATATATATATATATATATATATATATATCTTATTCTTCGTTTTAACGTGCTTTTTCCAATTTTTTTATATGCGGTAAGCACGATGATCTTTCTAAATATATATATATATATATATATATATATATATATATATATATATATATATATATATATATATATATGTATATATCTATATATATATACATATATATATGCATATATATATATATACAGTATATGTATATATATACATACTGTATATACATATATATATGTATATATGTATATATATATACAGTATATGTATATATATACATACTGTATATACATATATATGTATATATAATATATATACAGTATACATGTATATGTATATATATGCATGTGTATGTATATATATATACATACATATATATATACATATATATTGACACAAAAGCAAAGTAGAGATAACATTATATATATATATATATATATATATATATATATATATGCATATATAAATAGATAGATAGATAGATAGATAGATACAAAAGCAAAGTCTAAACAATATATATATATATATATATATATATATATATATATATATATATATATATATATATATATATATATATACATATATATATATATATATATATATATATATATATATATATATATATATATATATATATAATGTTCCCTGTCTTTACTGATACAAAAGCAAAGTAAAAATAACAACAACATATTAAAAGCTTCCTTCAAGGTCAGAAGAGACATTTATACAAGCATACTTACTGTAAGCAGTCGAGAAAAACAATGAATAAGCGGGTTTCTTCAGCTTTCCTCCCCGACAGTAACCAAAAATTATATAATTCAGTTACAAGTAAAATGAGTCATTGTAATCATCATGATCTTTACTTCATTAAACACTCAAAGTTACAATATTATAAGTCTCTTCGTAATTTTTCTTGCCACTAGTAAAGAAGTCTTTGTTAAGAAATCTGCTTGTCGAAGAAAACACTGTAACCAAGTAATTCAAAATGTTTCGTTTTTCTTTTCGTTTAGCTCTTTATATTTTTCATTCGTTTACAGTCTATTCTTGTCAGTTTTTTTTTAAAGATCACTTTTGTTTTCTAAGGTATCGTCAATGTTTTCATCACTCAGCGTAGAATGTCAGTGCTTCCTACCTAACTGCTTGTACTGAATGGGTTATGAAGCATAGTAGGCCTGTGCTTAGGTCTACAAAGTTCCTTGGCTACCCTTGGGATACTGACGTACTCTCAGAATCACAGAACTCTAGAACAAGCTTTGGCAAACATCTCGGATCTTTCAAATCCAGCGCCTTATCCCGCCAGCTTCTTACCAATACCCTGGAGATAAGGCATATCTCTCTCTATCCTCTCCGAGAAGTTCGAAATTCCTGCTGGAAATCAATCGAAGAAGAGTGCAGTCCTCTCCCTCTTCTTCTTCTTGGTGTTTTGAGAGTTGTTTTCACTCTTCTAAGCACATTTCCTCTTGAAAACAGCAGGTAACGAAGGCGACGCGAGGACCTCCTTCTTGAGAAAGGTTGTTAAAATTCAATATATTTCACGAAGCAACGAAATGTATTGATTCAAACTTCTTTCTTCTTTTTATCTCGCACAGGATTCCATTCGCGGAAAACTAGGCCTACGGAGGAGGCGACGCCACGCTGCTACGGTTCACGAAAACAAAAGTTCAGACGACGATGATGATGGTGATGGTGATGATAATGCCGATGTTGATGGTGGCTGTTGTATAGGCGAGGGTCAGGAATCATCGTCAGTTCAAAGAAGCGCCTTCTGAAAGGGGGCGGTCTGACATCGGAGGAGTCTCCAGTCGGAGGCCATCAAACGTTCCTGGGCAGACTGAAAGCGAGCTGTTAGTTCTTCGGCAGGAGGTTGTAGGAGAGTTTGATGATGTCCCCTTTTTGATTGGTCGAAGAGGCCTCAATCAAGCCCACGGCCGTCGTCGCTGCTGCAGCTGCCCTCCGCCACAACCTTCACACACCGACTGAGGAACAAGTACCAAAGGGCACGAGCCATACCTACCTACCCACCCACCCCTCCCCGCCTTTTCCTCCACCCCACCAACCCCTTCCCTCTGCACCTTAAAACCTTCTTCATTCTCCCCTTCTCGCTCCCCCGCCGGACGGTGCCCCGCCCCGAAGCGAGTGCCAAGTTTTCCCCGCCCGGCAGTGCCAGGCACCCATGATTTTCTCCCTGCCCCAGCCAAGATTATGTGTGTGTGTGTGTGTGTGTGTGTGTGTGTGTGATCCCTTCCACCCACCATTACAGACACTTCGGGTGGTGTGGGGGTGGAGGAGGAACGGAGTATGGAGAGCGGTTAATATGGCAATGTGGGTATTCTCTATCTTTCTCGCCTTTTTTTTTTTTTTTTGTTACTGAAGGTGGCAACCACATTCTTTTGCGTCGGAGCGAACTTTGGTGAAAATATAAAATCTCTAAATTTATCTAACTGATTTTTTAGAATCAATTCAATTTTACTCAAAACAATCTTGTCAACCGGAAGAAAGGGGCAAAATACAACTAAAAAATGGATTTGACACCACCCACACTCACCCTGGTACCCCCTTATCTCTCTCTCTCTCTCTCTCTCTCTCTCTCTCTCTCTCTCTCTCTCTCTCTCTGCCTAGTGCCAAAGGTTTTGCAGTTTCCATCACTAATGACAACATAGCCTCCGTTTTAACACGAGGCTCCAAGGTCAAAATAAAAAGACGACACGCCTTAGATTTCCCCATTTCATTTTTCAGTTTTCCCATATCTTATTTATCAGTTTAAGCTTCTTCTTTAGCTACGCATAATTTTATCTGTATTACTGTGCCTTTTGTTCTTTGTGTGCTCATTTGGGTATTATGAGCTTTGTATTCTCAGGTATTCTTATTTTATAATCACTTTCTCTCTATTTCCTTGTTTATTCAAGTAAACTTAATCAGTTTTCATATTTTCCAGTTTCTTATCACTTTCTGTTTTCATCATTCTTTCACCAGATTTGTTCACTTTACCTACCTGTACTTTACATTTATTCTGTGGTCTCTTTACTTCTTTAAGTAATCTTTAGTACTTTTTGTTATGTTATCCAAATTACCAGTATCTCTTTCTATTTCTATTCATCTGCCTTTGTTAACCAATTTTTTTCCTTTCTTTTTCTTAATCAGTAAATTCTAATCGTTTTCAGCTTTTATTCTCATTCTATTTCTCCTAATTCTTAACTTCCTTCATTCTTTATGTACAAGTACTCTCTTCTCTCTCTCTCTCTCTCTCTCTCTCTCTCTCTCTCTCTCTCTCTCTCTTGTCGTTTTCGCTTCTTCTGCTGATTCTTAGCCCGTTTATCTATTTCAGTAGAGTGCCAGTTTTCCCAAAATTTATCATTTTTACTTTAATTATTCGGCCGTTCATTTTTTAAGTTACTTAAATACTCTTATCTTTCTTTAGCAAAACCAAAAAAGCTGCAAAAATTCACCTAGAGAGAGAGAGAGAGAGAGAGAGAGAGAGAGAGAGAGAGAGAGAGAGAGAGAGAGAACTCAGGAAAGTGTTACAGCATTTAACCTCAAAGAACTCCCAGTCAGTGAAAAGCATATATACAACTTAATATAATTCAATAAAAATAAAAACCTCCGTATATATTTTCCTCGGAATCTACAAGAATAATTATTCAGTTCTTCTGATGGAACTGAGTGCCCCTGTTTTCGCAAACATAATTCATTTTAGCGAAGTAAAAAGATTTGGATGAAAGGACAACCTTGTAGTGATTTAGCACTGATTTTCAGAGCGCCGTCTTTCAACAAAATCGAGTAATTTCCGTTTTCTGTTGGAGTACTTACAGAATTTTTCTTTTCTTTTTTATTTTTGGTAGCCGAGTTTTTTCTTGCTCTTCTTTTTTAAATTACTTTAACGTGCAGTTAGTTATGTAAGAAGACTTTCTTGCGTAATAAACAAGAATATGGTCTTTTTTTAACAGTTGCTTGTCATTATTTAAAATCTAACCCCTTCACATTTCACTAAATAAGGACAAAGTATTAGCGTGCATAAATTAAACCCACAATTAATCACGTCGACAGATTATACAGATTGTTGGTAACTGAAGAATCAGCGACCTAATGGCTATTTAGCCAAGAGGATTAGTAAGACTTCCCTCCGTGGATAATTATGAAAAACTGGTCTCTTGATAATAGTAAGGCCCATAGCATTATCAGAACAGCAACTCTCAGACGAATGCCGAAAATACAGAAATCTTATAGATATTATTTCATGTAGCTGAAGTGTCTAATACAACTGAATAGGGTAAAATCAAACTGCGTATACAGTACAGCATTTGGTTCAAACATCTCGTATGATATAAGATCTCGTAAGGCTCGCTTACTTCCAAAATTTCATATGGCTCAATTATTTCAAATATGATTTCATATGACTTAATAATTTCCAACTTGAAAGACGCAATTTTTCTTTTAGTATTCTGTTAGCCCTCTGTTCTTCTCCTTTGCCAGCTGTGGCTCATTACATTCAACTAACCACCAGGTACAATATCCACTGTTTACGATAACAATGAATTCATATTGCTTCGACTTCGCCCTAAGTTTAGGCAAAGGCCGAGACGTCTTTTGGCTCCGTTTCCAAAAATTCCATTGTGAATTAAGTACCAGTGGTTATTCGACTGCAGCTGGTCATAGTTAGGATAGAGAAGAGCATGGGATTAGCCACTTCAACCCTAAATCATCTGCTGAGTAAATTTACAGCCCCTGGAGCCAGCCCCTCCAAGGAAAAAAGACGTTTGTGTGCATATGTATATGTATTATATATCTAGATACTATATATATATATATATATATATATATATATATATATATATATATGTGTGTGTGTGTGTGTGTGTGTGTGTGTGTGTGTGTGTGTGGGTGTGTGTGAGTGTAACTAAACTTGTAAACTTGTATGTATGTAAACTTGAGCTTTTTAGAAACCCAAACTGCTTGACCGACCTAGAAAAAATTTTGCACGCAGCCCTCATTTAACCCAAGGAAGGTTTTTGTGTAGGCTTCTAACCTGTGCCCCCGCCCTCTGGGATACCTTATTTACTGTGGGTCCCAGCAAAGACCCAGCCATGGGATAACATTTTGGAATGGTGTGAAACGTTGGGTGTCGGGAATGTAGGTTCGTACAATTCCACATGGACTGTGCCTAGGGAGAATGGGGCTCTGCAGTGGCGGCGTTCCAACATGTGGCTCACTCAGTGTCAGGCCGAGTAATGCAACTTAGAAAAATTTTCCTGCCTCTCCTTTGAATTCTTTTGTTGTGTAATGTATGTTTACTATCATTGAAAATGTTTTTCTTTCCTGTGATTAACAATTCTGTCTAGAATTCACTGCTTTAAATAAACATGTTAATCTAAAACCACAGCACTTGTTAATCCCTTTCTAAAGTAAATGATTGACTGTTAATCAGAATTTTCTCTGGCAGCGCCAGGGTGGTCAACGAGAATATATATATATATATATATATATATATATATATATATATATATATATATATATATATATATATAATTTATATATATATATATATGGTATGCATTCATGCATATATGTACATATACACAAATAATACATACATACAAATATATACATAATATATACATATATATGCGTGCGCGTCTCCTATCGCATGCGCCCACGCTCTTAAGAACCGAAAACTGCAAAACACATATACGAATCATGAGAGATACGCTTATTAAGGGACCCTTGCTAGCTCCCAAAAAGGAACGAATTAAAATGTCTTAAAAAGATACAAAAAAAGGTGGGGGATGAATCTCGCTCTCCTGCCCTTTTTTTTTTGGGGGGGAGGGGGGAGCGGGCTCCCTCCCGTGTAAATTATTCGCTTTACGCCGCCCTGAATCTTCGAGGTTCGAAGACCCAGAGAAATCTTTTTAAAGCGACGAAAATCCAAGGAATGCCGAAGTCTTCCGTTTCGTTCAGGTCAAGGTATCTGATTAACCTTTTGTTTATTCCTTTTATTCCGTCTTTTTTCTTCTCGTATTTTCTTTTTCCTGTCTGTTTTCGCCTGTGTCTATTTCTTTTCATCTTCCTCTCCTTCCGTGTTGTTTTTTATCAGAAATAAGTTTGAAACAAATTTTTCCTAGCGAATAATAATAATAATAATAATAATAATAATAATAATAATAATAATAATAATAATAATAATAATAATAATAATAACTTGTTAATTTGTAAATTATTTTTGTGGTCATCTAGTTAACTGCGCGGGATTAGCTAATCAGCCAACTATCCATCCAATTAGCCAGACAGTCATCCAAAACATTTTTCATTCGTCCCAAGAGCTATTCACTTAGTCACTTATTCGCAGTCGAATCATTCAGCTACCAAAGCAGTCAGTATTAATCTTATTCACACTCAACCGATCAATTAATAAGTCCCTCATTTATTTGAAATATAAGCCATCACGTCCATCGCTCATTTGACAAACAATCAGTAAATCCATCATCAAATTGGCAAATCAAACAAGAAGTCTTTCTTTTGTTCAATATCACAATCAACAAGTTCCTCAGTGTCACTTCCAGATTGCAAAAGCCAGTTAATTAGTCTTTAGCTCATTCATTCAACAGACATATGTCTTTATATAAGCCTTTCATTCGTTCAACACCACATTCCATAAGTCCATCATTAATTATTAAACATAATAATCATCCAGTCTCCCACTCTCTCCACAAGTTAGTATCACTCCGAAATTGTACTATCCACGCAGTAAACCTTTTAGTCCATTCATTCAACAAATAGGTTTGTTTATCTGGGTGTTTCAAGGTCCCCTTGAGGCGAACGGAGGAGGAATTCGACTCGGAACCCAAAAAAAGAACGAGTGGTATGCTAGGCCTTCGAGGTATTTAGGCCTATGGGGCAATGCCAAGCGTAACAAGTGCTCCTCCTCTCCACATTTTAGACGTCTAGGCCCATCTTCTTCTTTTGCTCCGTCTCTTTACTTCTTCTCAGTTGCGACTGTGTTTACATGTTCAGTGTCTCCCTGATAAGAATGATAAGAATTACGTGTGTGTTCAGGTGTAGGAAACTTGTAGCCAGTGAACTTTAGAATTATTAAAGGGGAATATTGGAATTTTATTTTGTAGATTAGCTCGATCTGTTAAATTGTAAATGTAATGATCAATATTTTTTTCTCTGATACCTGCGTGTTTTTCTTTCCATACATGCACACACAACATACACACACACACACACACACACACACACACACACACACATATATATATATATATATATATATATATATATATATATATATATATATATATATATATATATATATATATATATACTGTATATATATATATATATATATATATATATATATATATATATATATACGAGTATAAACATTAAGCTACAAATGTCGTTTAATATCCAATTCTATCAAACTCAGAAATTACACTGAAGAGGAATTTTAAGCGATAAGCAATTTGTGTATTCCCAAGGACAAGTCACGGGAATTGGCTATTTAATATGCCATTTGTAGCTTACTGTTTGTGAATATGAAAAAATGTCACGGTGTATATGGTAAAAATTCATATATATATATATATATATATATATATATATATATATATATATATATATATATATATATATATATATATATATATATATATATATATATATATATATATATATATATATATATATATATATATATATGTATATATATATATATATATATATATATGTATATATATATATATATATATATATATATATATATATATGTATATATATATATTATATATATATATATATATATATATATATATATATATATATATATATATATATATATATATATATATATATATATATATATATATATATATATATATATATGTGTGTGTGTGATGTAACAGTAAATCTCTCTCTCTCTCTCTCTCTCTCTCTCTCTCTCTCTCATAACGACGTAACAAGTTCATAAGTGACGACCCACATAACACCTTTTTACATTCCAGCTTATAAATCACCATCGAAGAATCTCATTCCTTGATCCAATCATCATCAAATAAAAAATGGAATCTTTTTGAAGTCGATCAGTTGGAGATTCCTATCTGTGAATAATCAATCATTCTTTCACTTGCCATAAATAAGAAGCCAAGAAGCTTCTTCAGCGCAATCGAGTTTTCTGTACAGCGTATTTGAATCAAGGCCACCGACAAAAGATCCATCTTTCGGTGGTCTCGGCATAATGCTGTATGAGCCGCGGCCCATGAAGCACGATTATGGCTAACTTTAACCTTAAATAAAATAAAAACTACTGGGGCTAGAGGACTGCAACTTGGTATGTTTGATAATTGGAAGTGGATGACCAACATACCAATTTACAGCCCTCAAGCCTCATTACTTTTTAAGATCTGAGGGCGGACTGAAAAAGTGCGGACGGACAGACAAAGTCGGCACAATAGCTTTCTTTTACAGAAAACAAAAAAAGGAATTTCGGAGCGTTAGATGAAAATCTAAAAATCTGGAGCTTTTAAAGAAAATGGAATTTGGGGGCATTAAATAAAAAAAAAAGCTATAAATCTGGAGCTTTTAAAAAATGGAATTTCGGAATGTTAAATAAAAAGCTAAAAATCTGGAGCTTTAAAAAAAATGGAATTTCGGGATGTTAAATAAAAAGCTAAAAATCCGGAAATAAAAAAAAATGAAATTTCGGGACGTTATATAATAGGCTAAAAATCTCGAAATGTTAAATAATGGAATTTCGGGATGTTAAATAAAAAGCTAAAAATCTGGAGCTCTTAAAAAATGGAATGTCGGTATGTTAAATAAAAAGCCAAAAACCTGGAGCTTTTGAAAAAATGGAAATTAGGGACATTAAATAAAAAGCTAAAAATTCTGGAGCTTTTAAAAAACTGGAATTTCGAGATGTTAAATAAAAAGCTAAAAATCCAGAAATTTAAAAAAGAAATTAATTTCTGGTCATTAAATAAAAATCTGAAGCTTTTTAAAAAATGGAATTTCGGGGTATTAAATAAAAAGCAAAAAATCTGGAGCTTTTAAAAAAATGGAATTTCGGGACGTTAAATAAAAAGCTAAAAATTCTGGAGCTTTTAAAAAAAAATAGAATTTCGGGATGTGAAATAAAAAGGTTAAAAATCTGGAGCTTTTAAAAGAATAAGAATTTCGGGATGTTAAATAAAAAGCTAAAAATCTGGAGCTTTTAAAAAATGGAATTTCGGGATGTTAAATAAAAAGCTAAAAATCTGGAGATTTAAAAAAATAGAATTTCGGGGCATTACATTAACAGCTAAAAATGGAGATTTTAAAAAAATGGAATTTCGGGGTATTAAATAAAAAGCGAAAAATCTGGAGCTTTTAAAAATGGAGTTTTGGGACGTTAAATAAAATGCTAAAAATCTGGAGGTTTAAAAAGATATAGAATTTCGGGATGTTAAATAAAAAGCTAAAAATCTGGAGCTTTTAAAAAAAATGGAATTTCGGGATGTTAAATAAAAAGCTAAAAAACTGGAGATTTAAAAAAAAATGGAATTTCGGGTCATTAAATAAAAAGCTAAAAATCTGGAGCTTTAAAAAAAATGGAATTTCTGGATATTAAATAAAAAGCTAAAAATCTGGAGCTTTAAAAAAAATGAAAGTTCGGTGTATTAAATGAAAAGCTAAAAAATCCGGAGCTTTAAAAAAATGCAATTTCGGGATATTAAACAAAAAGCTAAAAATCTGGAACTTTTAAAAAAAATAGGCTTTCAGGGTGTTAAATAAAAAGCTAAAAATCTGGAGCTTTTAAAAAAGTGGAATTTCTGGACGTTAAATAAAAAACTACAAATCTGGAGCTCTAAAAAAACGGAATTTCTGGGCATTTAATAAAAAAGCTAAAAATCTGGAGTTTATAAAAAATGGAATATCGGGATTTTATTTAAAAACTAAAAATCTGGAGCTTTTAAAAAATGGAAATTAGGGATTTTAAATAAAAAGCTAAAAATCTGGAGCTTTTAAAAAAATGGATTTCCGGGACGTTAAATAAAAAGCTAAAAATCTGGAGGTTTAAAAAAAGGAATATCAGGATATTAAATAAAAAGCTAAAACCCTGAAGATTTAAAAAAAATGGAATTTAGGGATGTTAAATAAAGAGGTAAAAATCTGGAGCTTTTAAATATGGAATTCCGGGGTATTAAATAAAAAACTGAAAATCTGGAGCTTTAAAAAATTGAATTTCGGGATGTTAAATAAAAAGCTAAAAATCTGGAGCTTTTTAAAAAAAAAATGGAATTTAGGGGCATTAAATAAAAAACTAAAAATCTGGAGATTTAAAAAATGGAATTTCGGGATGTTAAATAAAAAGCTAAAAATCTGGAGCTTTTAAAAAAATGAAATTTCGGGATGTTAAATAAAAAGCTCAAAATATGGAGCTTTAAAAAAAAGGGGGAATTTCGGGATGTTAAATAAAAACCTAAAATCTGCAGCTTTAAAAAATGGAATTACGGGATGTTAAATAAAAAGCTAAAAATCTGGAGATTTTAAAAAATGGAACTTCGGGACGTTGAATAAAATGCTAAAAATCTGGAGCTTTTAAAAAAATTAGAATTTCGGGATGTTAAATAAAAAGCAAAAAATCTGGAGATTTAAACAAAATGGAATTTCGGGATGTTAACTAAAAAGCTAAAAATATGGAGCTTTAAAAAAATGGAATTTCGGGATGTTATATAAAAAGCTAACAATCTGGAGCTTTTAAGAAATGGAATTTCGGGATGTTAAAAAAAAGCTAAAAATCTAGAGCTTTTTAAAAAAATTAGAATTTCGGGATGTTAAATAAAAAGCTAAAAATCTGGAGATTTAAAAAAAATTAGAATTTCGGGATATTAAAAAAAAAGCTAAAAATCTGGAGGTTTAAAAAATGGAATTTCGGGGCACTAAATAAAAATCTGGAGCTTTTAAAAAAAATGGAATTTCGGGCCATTAAATAAAAAGCTAAAAATCTGGAGCTTTGAAAAAAATTGAATTTAGGGACGTTAAATAAAAAGCTAAATATTCTGGAGCTTTTAAAAAATAGAAATACGGAATGTGAAATAAAAAGCTAAAAATCTGGAACTTTTGAAAAAATGGAATTTCGGGATGTTAAATAAAAAGCTAAAAATCTGGAGATTTAAAAAAAATGGAATTTCGGGGCGTTAAATAAAAAGCTAAAACTGGACCTTTTAGAAAAATGGAATTTCGGGGTATTAAATAAAAAGCTACAAATCTGGAGCTTTTGAAAAACAAGATTTCTGGATGTTAAATAAAAAGCTAAAAATCTGGAGCTTTTAAAAAACTGGAATTTCGGGATATTAAATGAAAAGCTAAAAATCATGAGCTTTAAAAATTAAATTTCGGGGTATTAAATGTAAAGCTATAAATCTAGAGCTTTTAAAAAAAATGGAATTTAGGGATGTTAAAGAAAATGCTAAAAATCTGGAGCTTTTAAAAAATGGAATTTCGGTATGTTAAATAAAAAGCTAAAAGTCTGGAGGTTATAAAAAATGAATTTCGGGATGTTAAATGAAAAGCTAAAAATCTGGAGCTTTAAAAAATGGAATTTCGGGATGTTAAATAAATAGCTAAAAATCTGGAGCTTTTAAAAAATGGAATTTCGGGGCATTAATAAAAAGCTAAAGATCTGGGGCTTTTAAAAAGATAGAATTTCGGGATATCAAATAAAAAGCTAAAAATCTGAAGCTTTTAAAAAATGGAATTTCGGGATGTTAAATAAAAAAGCTAAAAATCTGGAGCTTTAAAAAATCGAACTTCGGATGTTAAATAAAAAACGGAAAATCTGGAGCTTCTGAAAAAAATTGGATTTCTGGGATTTTGAATAAAAAGCTAAAAATCTGCAGCCTTTAAAAAATGGAATTTCGGGATGTTAAATTAAAAGCTAAAAATCTGGAGCTTTTAAAAACGAGTAAAAAATGCGCCGAAGAAACTTCGGCGCAATCGAGTTTTCTGTACATCGTATAATCAAGGCCACCGATAATAGATCTATATTTCTGTGGCCTTGGTATAATGCTGCATGGCCGCAGCCATGAAACTTTAACATCGGGCAGCTGGTGGCCTATCCTATATCGTTGCCAGAAGCACGATTATGGATAACTTTAACCTTAAATAAAATTTTAAAAAACTACAAAGGCTAGAGGGCTGCAATTTGGTATGAGTGATGATTGAGATGATCAACATAATTTACAGCCCTCTAGCCTCAGTAGTATTTAGGATCTGAGGGCGGACAGAAAAAGTGCGAACGGACCGATAAAGTCGTCACAATAGTTTTCTTTTTCAGAAATCTAAAATGAAATTTCGGGGTGTTAAATAAAAAGTGAAAAATCTGGTACTTAAAAAAAATGGATTCAGGGGATGGTAACTTGTAGACGGGACAGGGTCGAAGTACGTATGAAGTTCGTACGGTACTCGTGACGGTTCCCCGAATTCCAGATAAATGGCGTGATACCAAGATTCCAAAGGCAATATCAGCAGGAGATGGATTATTCAATTTATGATGTATGATCATCAGATGGATGACATAAGTGATAATGAAATATTCATTGATGTTAGTCTTACGTCTATGAATCTCTCTCTCTCTCTCTCTCTCTCTCAGCGGTGCAAAACGAAGCTCATCTGTTCCATTTTATTAATTTCATATTTTCAATGTCTTTATATATATATATATATATATATATATATATATATATATATATATATATATATATATATATATATATATATATATATGTGTGTGTGTGTGTGTGTGTGTGTGTGTGTGTGTGTATTTGATTTCCTCAGTTGTAAGTTATTCCCAAAGTGAAGTAATATACATATTCATTCCATTGTTGTGACTTATAATATTTAAAAGTATAAAAAGTCATGTGTAAAATTGGCACCCAACTATCTTACACACTTCGTTTAATAAACATAAATTTATGTATTTGATTATATATATATATATGTATATATATATATATATATAATTTTTTGATCACGTCGGGATCGAACCCAGGTCTCTCAGGTGGAAAGCAAAGGGCGTTACCCACTGGGCCATACAAGTCTAAAGAAGTTGGAACCTGAGAGCAACTGCACCAGTGAATTACCTGGGCAGTTAACTGCTTGCATACCAGCGAGTTTTCAACTTCCCGACTCAGCAATGACCAATAGACAACATTTCATTCGAATTATCCCTTCTGAGTGAATAAGATAGAAAATCATCAACACACAATCACGTGTGGAACAGAAATAAATTTCTGACTCACGGGGATCGAACCCAGGTCTCTCAGGTGGGCAACGCCTTGCTTTCCACCTGAGAGACCTGGGTTCGATCCCGACGAGTCAGAAATTTATTTCTGTTCCACACGTGATTGTGTGTTGATGATTTCTATCTTATTCACCAGAAGGGATAATTCGAATGAAATGTTGTCTATTGGGTCATTGCTGAGTCGGGAAGTTGGGGAAAACTCGCTGGTATGCAAGCAGTTAGCTTGCCCAGGTAATTCCTGGGTGCAGTTGCTCAGGTTCCAACTCTTTAGACTTGTATGGCCCAGTGGGTAACGCCCTTGCTTTCCACCTGAGAGACCTGGGTTCGATCCCGACGTGAGTCAGAAATTTATTTCTGTTCCACACGTGATTGTGTGTTGATGATTTCTATATATATATATGTGTGTGTGTGTGTGTGTGTGTGTGTGTTGAGTGTGTTTAGTGAATTCGGTTCATAGCTAATCAATTAAAGCCGGCATTTTGTACATTTGCGCACGGCACATGAATGAACGCGCTCTTCCCCTTACAGTAATCACTGCCAACAACTGCAGCATGTTTCCTTATGACTTCAATAAGGTCGTATGGGCTTTCGTACTCCACGACATCAACCGTATTTAGAACGGGTGGTGCTAAAACCGAGGGAAGGGCTGGATTGACTTTCGTGCATTTAATAAAGCGTGTGATCAGCAGTAGGGGCATATATATATATATATATATATATATATATATATATATATATATATATATATATATATATATATATATATATATATATATATATATATATATATATATATATATATATTTACATATATATATATATATATATATATATATATATATATATATATATTCCTATGCATATTTTTCCTTTTATTGTGAAAAGGAATGGCTGCAGCAGGTGTTGACCTTTCGTTCTCAGCAAGGCTGCTAATATCTTACACTTCTGTAACCTGGCGGCGACCAGCGGGGTCTCATAACCACCAGGGCATAATCCACAATGACTTTTCCAAATGGATAGATGGATTGATATATATATATATATATATATATATATATATATATATATATATATATATATATATATATATATATATATATATATATAGATATATATATATATATATATATATATATATATATATGTTTGTATATATATAAAAAATATGCCTGTGAGTATATATGTTAGAATCTCGATAATCACCCAATTTCTACAGAGGGAGCAAAAATAACTATTAATGCAATGACAAACTAAATTCACTTTTCCAAACACACCATAAATTTTCCACCATCTTCCGTTATTATGAAGAGAAACCGAAGCCTGTCGTTGGTCTGGTATCCTTATCGTAACTTGCCGGACTCTTAGGACTCCTGGTACTTTTAGGACCTCGGAGGCAGCACACCTCAAACCCGAAGAACAGAACCGACAACAGGTAACCGAAAACCAGGATGAAGAAACTCCCTTGTAGGTGATCTATGGTCAAGGGGATGACGCCCGTTGCTGATTCACCACTCGGTTGTTTATTCGCTTCTTCTTCCTCTTTTGTTATTCCAGGTCCTTTGCCCGATCCGTCTGTTTGCTTGGCTTTTCGGGATTCTTGGATCTGTAGGTCACAATAATAACAATGATAATAATAATAACAACAACAACAACAACAATAATAAATAATAATAATAATAATAATAATAATAATAATAATAATAATAATGATGGTGAAGGAATCCACAGTGGTGTAGGTATAAATGTACATTAGAAATATATATACAAATGAGAGCTTTCAAGAACCTGCTCGATTCTCCTCCTCAAGAGACTGAGAAGGAGAATCGAGCAGGTTCTCGAAAGCTCTCATTTTTCTACATATTTCTAATATATATTCACATTTACACCACTGTGAATTTCTTCACCATTTTAGTGGCTCATGGTATTATGAGATTTTTATGAATAACAATAATCATTCCATTTTTTCTTAGTAACAAGATTATCAAAATTAAATCCTGGAAGAAGACCCTCTTTCAAACAATCTCCATTAAAAGGAATGGCCGTCTGGATACCACTGAGCTTATATTGCAATTTCTCAATTTCCTGAATGGGTTTCTTCGTAGCTGCAGGTAAATTACGTAAAAGCTGTCCAAAGTTCATTTATTCATTCGTCTTTTGTAAATGGTAGAAAGTACTACCGAAACGTTAAGGAATAAATGAACTTTGGACAGCTGCTATATAACTTACCTGATGCTATGAAGAACCTCATTCAGAAAATTGAGAAACTGCAATATGACTTCAACAGCGTCTAGTTGGTAATTTTTTAATGATAATTTATTGACACCACACTGAGAGATCTCATTGGCTTATTAGTCAAATGTTCGGCTCTAGAAAGCTCTGTGTATTTCTATACGTTCAGAGACAACAATACTGTAAGAACAAAGCATTTAAAACAACAACAACAACAACAATAATAATAGTAATAATAATAATAATAAACTTTTCTTAATGAGATGACCATCAAAATAATAACAGATTCAAGATTTACCGAAAAAATACTGAAAGTATTATAATAATAATAATAATAATAATAATAATAATAATAATAATAATAATAATAATAATAATAACAATACTAACTTTCCTGGCTTGCCTGAAGGACTCCAAGAACCATCTCCTGACGAGTCCTGTCTCCAATATCCAGCCGATGACCTGATCCACCTTGCCCTTGAGAGGCGAGTGCCTCTGGAGGGCCATGGCGATGTTATAGGGTGAGAAGCATTCCTAAAAAAAGAAAGATCGGGAGGGGTTAGAGAGTACGGAGAAATGTAAACAAAGGAAGATTTAAAAAAAGAAAAATTATGAATCTCTTTAGTTTCGAAAATCAAAAGTCAAATCCGACTGGTATAGAGTGGACCTCACCCTTGGTCACATAGAAACGATGATCAGCTCGTTAGTATTGATAAATAAGGAAATGAAAAACAGACGGACAGACAGAATCTACGTACCTATATTAAAATATTTTAAAATTCATCTCGCTTCAATTTTCTTTTATTTTAGGTATGAGCAATATGCCATTAGAACTGCAAGTTTGTATTAAAAAAACTGTAATAAGAGGTGGACAGAATGTACAGTATATATTAAAATACTTTATAATTCATCTCATTTGCCTCAGTTTTTTTTTTTTTTTTTTTTTTGTTCAAAGAAATTAGAACTCATGGACCAGGAACCAAGAATCAAGAACCAGGACCAAGAATCAGGAACCAGGAATCAAGAACCAAGAACCAGGAATCAAGTACCATGAACCAGGAATCAAAAACCAGGTACCAAGAATCAAGAACCAGGAACCAGGAATCAAGTACCAGGAACCAGAAACTACGTACCATAAGCCAAGAATGAGGAGCAAACCGCCATCTAGACGCTTCTGGTCAATTCGCCAACTGGATGTTATCTGATACTTCCTAATTTTATCAAGGCTTACCTTCATGATCCTCACGGAAGAGACACCCTTGTTGGTAAACTGTGTAGCAATGACGAACTCCAGGAACTGTCTGTTATGTAAATATACGGACTTCCCATTCAGGACTTTTGGCCACACAAGGCTGAGGTCGCCATACGCTTCAAATCGGTTTGCCAAACCCTACACAGGGAGGAAGATTAATGAACTATCAACATGTAATCATTGACGTTTATCTGCATGAACATGCGTGATTTTATATATACTGTACATTGTTGGTGTGTCATTTAACTGCAAATCTGAGTGTTTATTTGACTGTGACTTTTGACTATTTAATAAAAAGACTTCTTGGCATAAGAACGCTGCACTGAATGATGATGGGTCTAATGTTCCAATTGTACGGCACCTCTTAAACGAACCCCTACCTGTAAATAGGGATCTACTGAGGAGGCCAGAGCCCCCTTGAAGAATCCACCAAGCCCAGAGACTTCTACCCCAGACTGGTAGAGATCCTTGACAGTCTCTATTCCAGAAGGCGTCTGGACTACAGTCAGAAAAGCCGTGAGATTGGATCCGTAAGCAGTTGTGAGAATGAAGGTGTAGAGGCCCAGGAAGCTGACGTAAACCTGTGTGCTGGTTCGGTTAGGAAGAGCCATCAGAGTTTGACGGAAGTGAAGCCCCATTGAGTACATTCCAGAGTACAGGAAGGACTGGAATATCTTCACCTCCCCTCCACTGGAAAAAAGGAATGGAATTTTTTTCAGGAATATATTTCATAGTACAAGTGTGTGTGTGTGTGTGTGTTAACCTTTTGTGCAGTTAAGCATTTTGTTGGCTCGAAGATATTCTTGGACGAGTGAAAACACGTGTCAGTGCTTACGAAGCCTGATGGTCAGCTTTGCTGCCCGTGGAGACAGAGAACATTTTCCGCTCGAGGGGTCCCGCTGACGCATGAATCCTTGAACGATGGCCCCAACTACGTCATGGAACTTCCCCGCAACGGAAGTCGTTGGCAGACACGTTCCCGATGAAAGTTCATTCATGGGTTCGCTCCGATGGGCGGAACAAAGAAAGTGTTGATTTTACATTTTGAGTACAAGTTAATTATTGGGTTGTTAATCGCTGTTTCTGAAAGACCTGTTTTTTTGTTGGAGTGCTGTCGAGCTGCCAGTAAGGTGAGCTAAGTCTTTGATTTTCAAAGCCCGAACAGACTTTATCATTTTCTTGTTTAACCTGTACTGTTTTTTCTACATTATGGCTTATGCTTTGGATATTTCTTTTTATTTCCATTTTTTTATTTTTATGTCACTTGTGTTTTTTTAATATTTCGGTTTTGATTTCTATATGACAGTTTATTTTTTGCATTGATCTGATGTGTTTTTTGTGAATCAGTAACATGGAAGAAATCCCACAACTATTTTTTTATGCCTGTTTTAAAAGTTCCTTTTCTTTGATTCCACAGATGTATTAGTAGAGGTCACAAATTAAAGGGAACTTTGACAGTAACCAGGCGGGATTAGCATCCCCAAAGATACTGCACCTAAAATCAAGGTCTTTGGGCAGTCACCTGGACAAGGAAAAGAGGTTAAGAGCTCACCCAAAAGGGACAGTGGTGAGAGGAGTCAATAGGGGCGAATTTTTCCCCACAGTTAACCTTTATGGTTGAAATTAAAACAATGAACATTATTTTGAAAGACTGTAAAATATTTTTATATTGTATCTTACTTTAATTCTTGGAGGATGAGATGGCGTGTGTGAGGTTTACCTCTTTACAATATATATATATATATATATATATATATATATATATATATATATATATATATATATATATATATATATATATATATATATATATATATATATATATATATATATACTTTACTTACAGTTAAACAGGACATACCATTTCTGTCTAACTTTATATCACCATTTAATGCTAACTCTACATAAGCTAAATAAAACTCATGATTACATGCCTGAAATATATAAAAAACCACGGACTAAATGAATTCACATTTCAAGCTAGCTTGAACTAGATGGATCTTAACATCATATCTTGCTACCTGAACTAAATGGAACTCACGAATTCCTTCAGAGCATAAAAAAAGAACCCACCATTTATCACTAGCAAGGGCTAGAAAGTAAAGAACCGGTCCGCAAATGATTATGCCGACCAGAATGACGATCCAGACGTTCATTTGGAAAGGGAGACTCAAAGACTTCCATTTTGGAGCGGGTGGGCTGGTCCGAGCTAAGAAGCAGCTGACCTGCACAGAGAGACAGAAACAAACCTTATTAATGCTGTTGTTTCAGTACTTCTTTTACTGTAAGTAATAGCAGCACTTTCATGATTGTTAAAAGATGTCATCAGTAACCTTCTACTTAAATATCAGTTGCTTTGAATTTATGTTATTTTCTCTGACAATAAATATGGGCTCTCAAAGACATCAGTTATTAATCAGATTTTTTTTATGCAATAGTGAGGAAGATTTAGTTTTTATTTTTGTCTTGATGTTACTTAAGCAAACTAGATATGTCAGAGAATTCAAAATACTCCTCTGCTAAGAGCAAAAAAAAAATTATAGGCTCTTGCAAAAAAATTTTGTAGATACCTGATCGGCAGACACACGTACGAATACTTGAATTTCCTCTTTTTATAGTCATTGAAAATAGCAAAGCATGAAATGGGATAACTCCTCCCAAATTTCCATTTTACCTCTGCATCATAAGGAGCGCTGTAGTCGATAGCTCCAAACCGGCCAAGCGTTAAAAACAGATTGGCTACCCCGATGTCGCCTTCGTTTTTCGATAGTTTCCCCACCATTCCGTTCCACGATCCGTTTTCTGTTGCTATGCCCCAAAGCTCTCCTGTAAGAGAGAATAGTGAAATCGCCCCTAAAATATTGTTCTTCCTTCACTATTTGAAAGATGTCACAGTCTCTTTGCTAAATTCATAGGTCTTCCCCGAAGGATTAGTTCATAAAAGACAGTTAATCATGGATCAAGGAGTAATGAAAGAGGCCAGACAGCTAGTTGAAAAGAAATTGAAGGGAAGGGATGAAATGCTGTAAGCGAAGCAGCGATAAAAAAATGTCAATCTGTAAAAAATAATTTCAATGGCGTCTACAGTGCACCGTAAAATCAGTTAGTCATAAGAATTTTTTCTTGACTATGTGACATTAATGTTCCGCTAATATTCCCCTCATATTTCTTCCGAGAGGAAGTTTTTCACTTAAGATTTTTGGAAAAACATAAAAGCAACAGAGGAAATTAATAAGCAATTTGATGACGGCCGAATCTGTGGTATATGACAAGCAGGTCCTTCGCGCCGCCCATCCCCCAACATCCCCCAAGCTACAAATAACTCTTTCTATGAGTGCATGAAAGAAAATGAGTTTTCGAAAACAATTATTTTATTTCACCGGTATGTTATATCAATTTCAAAGCTGCTGTGATGTATTTCTAATTATGGCTATATTTAGTGGATATGTATTTAAATATTCTATATATATACATATATACACAAACACGATCAAACACACCCTATTACACTTTATATATGTATATGTATGTGTGTGTGTGTGTTTCTGTGTGTATAAGTGTATGTGTGCTTGTGAATATGTGTGCATCAATTCTATCTGCACCGTGAACCGTTAAAATCACTCAGTAACTTGTTCCTCATCAAAACAAAAAGAAACCCGACTACATCACACAACCACCCACTGAAGTGCTAGTGAAATAAAAAAAAAAAAAAAATATTACCAGGGGGCGGTTCCACGAACTGGAGGGAGACGTTGAGGACCGAGGCGATGGCGGACACGACCTCAATGTCGATGCCGAAGGGGTAGACCATCCTGCCGTCCCTGTCCCGGAAGTACAGGACGCTCGGCTCCCATTCAAAGGTCACGACCTAGCAGACGCGTTTAGGCAAATAAGGTTAGTAGGCTTTGCATACAGATGTATTTTCGCTTTAATATTTATATTTCGTACATTAAAGTCCTTTAATGTCATAAACTGGTGTCACAAGAGAATGGTGCAAGGATATACTGTATGTGCGGCTAAAATCTGCAATAACCCTTAGCGGTCTAGAGCAAATGACATTAAGTAAAGATTTTTGCCCCAAAACCCACAAAGTCGTAAGAAATAATGAATAAAAGACAAAAAAAAACAAAGAATAAACAAGTAAAAAACTAACACAACCAGGCAAAAAATAAAGAAACAAAACCACAAAATGTTTCAACAGTGTCAAAACATAAAAAATTCAAAACGTTGAAAAACATCATTTTTTTAAATAAAGTATAAAAAAATTAAAACAATCATATCTTTAAAACTAACATTTTAAAACAAAAAACAAAATTTTTAAGCGAAAGCAAGTAAGCAAAAGCTAAATCCAAAAAGCTAAAACTTAATACAACCAAAGCACACACAAGAAAATAATTTCAAAGGTATTTTAAAAAGTTAAAACCAAACCGCATAACTTTAAAAACAAAACTAAAGAAAATGTAAAAAAAAAAAAAGCAAATATCTTAAAACAAAACATAATAGTTAAAACCCTTATCGAAAAAATAAAAAACAAAGATTCAAAAATAAAGTAAAAAAAATTATTAACAAATTAATCCCTCTTCAATAAAAAGCTAAATATTAGAAACGAAAACAAGAGCTGAGATACAAACCCAGAAAATTAAAAACAAAACCAAAATTCTTACAGAAACAAATAAGAGAATTAAACAAAGAAATAAAAAGCAATTGAAGCAACAAAACAACAAAACATTTAAACAAAATCAAGAACTAAAAAAGAAGCCTAAACCCAAACCCAGGAAATAAATGCGAAGGCAAGAAAACGATTAAAAAAAGAATGAAAATCAAAAAAACTAAAAGCACGACCATACAATTTCAACAACAAAAGCAAGAGTAACAGCGGTAGCCATTTACCAACATTACCTTTAGGACGGCTCCCCTCAGGTTCGATATCTTGTCGGAAAAAATATAGCCAGGTGTGAATTTAAATTCCCCACTCTTCCAGGTGTTGATCAGCTGCAAGGGACGGTCGCTGTACATCCGGTTGGTGTACAGACCCCAGTCGTGTGCGCGATTGCCCTGAGCATGACGCAAGAAGTACAAAATAATAACGTTTACTTCTACCTGTATTTGTTGATAACTAATAATATAAGTTACCATTTCCTTATTGCGTAATTTATCTTCGTGTTTGCAGTCCTAGACACATTTATATACACATGCAAGTTAGCATAGTTACATTGATACATGGAAATAAGCAAATACATATTATTATGTTATGTGCACACACGTACTGTATACATATGCGTGCACATTTTATATATATATATATATATATATATATATATATATATATATATATATATATATATATATATATATATATATATATATAAATAAATGTGTGTGTGTGTGTGTGTGTATACATACACACACACATAAACACACACACACACACGCATATATATATATATATATATATATATATATATATATATATATATATATATATATATATATATATACATATATATATACATATATATAAATAAATATATATATACATACATATAAGTAAATATATATGTGTGTGTGTATAAATATATGATAACATCTAGATTTTTATACACTTTGTTACTCCAAAGCCTTGAATCAGCAACAAAGAGAAAATGGAGAAATATCACCTCACACTGAGATGGGATGAGTTTAAGTCAAGCCGCTGGCCCATAAAGAAGGATACAGGACTACTCTCTCATAAAAATAGACACACACACACACATACATACATACATACATATATATATATATATATATATATATATATATATATATATATATATATATATATATATATATATATAATGTATGTGTGTGCGCGGGCAAACGAATTCTTGTAAACATATAAACGGGCCACAGTTAATAAAAACAAATATTTTCCAAATCAATAAAGGTAACATACATCTTTCAACTTCCGCTAAACCTCTTTTTGAAAATAAGCAATCGAATTTTTACCTTAATGATGCCAACGATGTTTTGAGTTTTCCTTCCTTTCATGGACGTCACGAATCGCTCCAAGTCGTCCTTAGCCGTTCCAGCCAACATGTACCTTTGTGCAATAGACTTAAACTGTTATTGAGTGTCTTCTTGCTGAAATCTAATGGAGTTTTATGATTTCCTGGTGTCCTATAAAAGATATTTCGCTCAAGAATTTTGTTTCGTCGCGAGAGAGAGAGAGAGAGAGAGAGAGAGAGAGAGAGAGAGAGAGAGAGAGAGAGAGAGAGAGAGAGAGAAAAAAAACCCAAGTCTATTGTTTTTCATCAATATAATCCAACCATATATTAAGGTTAGCGTCGACGATATTGGCATTAGCGATGCCGGTATTTAACCTCAAATTAATCATTAATATTAAGACGTACTTCCCGTCGAAGTCCCAATCGCCTTCTTCGGTGTTTGCAAAGTCGATGAGGACGTCCAGCCTGCGGAGGAGGAACACGTACGCCCTGCAGGTCCATTCGCCTCCGAAGGCGATGTCCTTGAAGCTCTCTCTCGACTCCACTTCGATAATCTGGGAGAAAAACCGAAGAAGATGCGGCGAGTGAAATTGCGAAGACTATCGAAGAAGGGAATAGAACATACAGAGCAGGAGATACAGTAGAATTTAGGCCAAAGGCCAAGCGCTGGGACCTATGAGGTCATTCTGTGCTGAAACGGAAATTGACAGCAAAAAGGTTTGAAGGGGTGGAAGGTAAGATGGAAGAAAAGGAATGTGAAAGGAGGAACAGAAGAAGGTATGAAAGGGGTTGCAGCTAGGGGCCAAAGAGACGCTGCATAGAATCTTAAGTAATGCCTACAGTGCACCGCATGAGGTGCACTGATGGCACTACCCCCCTACGGGGGATTTCTATTTAATGTACATGTTTTGCGATTACAAGCCTCTGCTCACCTGCTTTGGGCTGGGGAGTTGCAGAATGCCATCCAGAGCCAAGGAATCTTGAAAGCTCAAGTCATATGCCAAGACTACTGAGCAACCTCTCAAATACTCGTCAAAAACATCTTGAAGAATTTCTCCAAGAGACTCATCTACTCCCTTGGATAAGGAAGGCCCCATTCCTTTGGCCTCTTCTGACCTCATCGGAAATTTATCATTCCACTGGGAATTCAATAAGGGGGCCACTATTCTCTCTTGCTGCGAAGCCCCAAAGATAGAAGTTTTTGAACTTAGAGTTGCGGCTCTATATTCATTATATTCCGTAGTGAAGCAGTCATGACATGGTTGGTCAATGATTCCCGGGTTGGTCCCTTCCCGGTTCTCACAGGTGGCGCTGACTGCGGACGTGGAGCCCCTTGATGACGTCATGGCTACCAAAGCGTGCAGGTAAACAAACCGCCATAACTTCACTGAGTTAATCATGTTAGCTGCGGGATAGAAAAAGTAAGACTTTAATATAAACGTAATAAGAATACGCAATAGGAAGGTGATGGTTCTTTCTGATGTCTGAAGCTTATATATATATATATATATATATATATATATATATATATATATATATATATATATATATATATATATATATATATATATATATATATATATATGAAGATAAGAAGGCCCATAAAATACTATTTGAACGTTGCAACCATATATTTCGGGCACTAGCTTCCGTGCACGGAAGCTAGTGCCTGAAATATATGGTTGCAACGTTCAAATAGTGTTTTATGGGCCTTCTTATCTTCATATCTTACTGTAGTATTACAGTAAAAGACATTCATATATATATATATATATATATATATATATATATATATATATATATATATATATATATATATATATATATATATATATATATACTATATATATGTGTGTGTGTGTGTACGTGTAATTCCATATGCCTTTCCCCCTTAGAGAAGAGGACGCCAGGAGGGGTTAGCCATGGTTGCTTGGTAAATATTTAACCAAAAGGCTGCTAGCCTTATGACTTTTCTAGGACTGGTTCAGACCTGCAGCTTCGTCTAACTACCTGGTGCAAATTTTAGGTCAACAGAAGGAAAAATTGGTATTTGAGGATGCCAGTCTGTTCATCTTCGTCCAAATGATGAACGTGGGTTGGCCCGAAAAGAAAGAGGCTCATTTAAAGTATGAATGTGACAGTGACCATTTTCTTGTTCTTTCTTAATGCCACTCACACTGTCAGGTGAACCTGCTTTTCGTTGAAGTACACACACACAGACACACATACATACATGCATATGTACAGTATATACATATATGCATGCACACACATACACACTTTGCACACACACATTTATATATATATATATATATATATATATATATATATATATATATATATATATATGTCTGTTTTACATACCCACACTATATATACAGTATATATATAAATATAGAGTATGTATGTATGTGCATGTAAAAACAGATATATATATATATATATATATATATATATATATATATATATATATATATATATATATATATATATATATATATATATATATATATAGTCACATGTGTTCCAAGTACCTGGTTACTACACAACTAATCATAGAATTCAAAAATTGACCTCACTTCAGCCAGATACCTGAACACTCCTAACAATAAAAATTATGACTGAGTGCTCTAAAGGCAACAGTGATCCCTTAAAAAGCTTATTAAACACGTGAAAAATCAAACTAAGTTTATCAAAACAAGTGTGAGGTATCAACAATTAAACAACAAATATACTAGAGCAAAAGGGCTCCACTCCATCAAACAACTTTAACTGTTTCCCTGGTCTTAATTCACTTCAGTAAAACTAAAGGAACAAAACATGTTTATCACTTTGCCTTATGCACACAATTATTCCTATTCACTAGTCGTCAGTAAATGAAGCACTGTTTTTAAAATCTTTAAGTATAAAAATTTATTTTTAAATTCTATAATTAGAATTCACAATCTGAAAAAATTTACTATTACTTGAAATCAACAAGCAATTTAATTAATTCTTGAGTTAAGTTACAAAGGTTAATTTAACAAGAAATTAAATCAATCAAGCAAAATTTAAACTATCAAGTATTGCTCAAGATTTAAAAAGAAAATCTTAGTAAATAAAAATTAAATCAAGTATGCAATGTTAAATTATTAAGAAATGCTTAAATTGATAAGTAAATAAATGTTAAACCACCACTATATAAAATGTGAAAAATTAAGAGATTCCAAACATAAAATCACACAAAAATACACAAAATATTTACCAAAAACAATTTCACTAAGGCAAAATTCCCTTAATATACCTTATTATACCATGGTAATAATAAGTAAAATTCACTTTACCTTACACAAGCTTGTGAAAATTTTCACAAAATTTACTCCAAATGCAGCTGCTCGAGATTCACAAAACACACTTTTGATAGGCACTGTTATTAATATATACACTTCTGACTAAGTTGTCAGATCTCAAAAGCTAATACTAACACCAATGACCACACAAATATTTTATGTTAACAGTTTCTCTCTTTTGAAGAAAGAAAGAGAGAGAGAGAGAGAGAGAGAGATAGAGCGACACAAAAGATCTCTGAAATCAGAATGAGTAAATTTTTAGTATTCCAGCAAAAAATGAAACAATCAGATGACTTTATTATTAAGGCATTTTGGGAACAAAATACAAGGGAAAAATCTAGGAAAGGAAGATGACGTCACTTCCTGAGCAAAACATTTTGGGGTCAAAACTAATGCGTTAGAACAATACGTGATCAGAGAAATGCAGTCTTAAACATGACGCAGTTGGCATATGCTTCGGTGAAATAACTTGTTCGTATTTCTCAAAAAAGTACTCGTCTTTACCAGAAAATCGTATGGGACAAAGGTTTTAACGAAATCTTAACATGATCAAAACAGATGGCAGCTGGCTAATCATAAATGGCATGTTTCTAAAACAAGACGAAGAACCAAAGTTGGTTTTCAGAACTGAGCAGCCTATTGTTACCCCAACCTTTCAACATATTATCTTTCACAATGATGATTGAAGCAAAACAAAGCATTCGCTTCCACACACACACACACACACATGTTGCTGATATACTACATTACTATTAAAACATATTATTAACTCTAAATTAAGCTGTTAAGTTATATAAATCACTGACTCTTTTGAGATCTGACATTACACTACATATGATACTTCAACAATTATCATCATTACACAGAACACATGACAACTAGAACAGTAAATATATCAAAATCATGGAAAAATATACATTTTAAAGACAACATCATTAGAATATATATATATATATATATATATATATATATATATATATATATATATATATATATATATATATTTGTGTATGAGTGTATGTATGTGTATGTAAAGACAGAGAGGCATGCCCTTATCATGAAATGATTCCAAACTTGAAGCAAAGCAATAGTCACTGTCATATTCATATTCTGAATGCTGTATCGTATATGAGCCCGGGACATAAAACAGACAATTCACCTTAACATCTTCAACATATTTTGTTTCATTTTCACTCAACATTCTCATTAACTGGTGAAGTTCTGTAATAAAACAGTTTTACTTTAAGTCAGTCCCTATTTTTGATCAATTTATTTTTCCTGTTTTCCATAATAATTTGAATTTCTTATATAATCAATTTTTATTATTTTACATTGTCGGATAAAATTGTCTAAACAACCGCACTTGTCTCCAGTTTAAAAATTTAATTCGCTCAAATTTTTAATTCAGAGACATTCGCGGTAAAATTAATATTCTATCATGAGATATATAGCAGTGGCAACCCCACAATTCATATCTAACAGCCGATGATAATAGCACACTGCAAGAAAACCACTATCACATCATTACAGACATGCAACAAATGCCAATGCACTTACTAAAAAATCAACAAGTCATTATATGACATTGCTGATGACTTGCCGCGTGTCAAAAGTGACATCGTAAGAACACTGGATAATTCAAAAAAGTCATTATCGGAAATTTTGCGTGGATTGTGTTAAGTAGCATCTGCATTCACGTCAGTATTATTTGATCTATAATTATTGAGCAAATGTTGTCTGGTTCCGAGTCATCAAACTTGTGTCTTTCACCAGAAATGTCAGTTTTCAGTGCTACCCACAAATGACAATGTGTGATTCAAGGATTCGAATGCAAATGGGAATGCATTTAGCTTTATCAATTTCACATTTGCATGGGCGGTAATTATATTTTCACATGAGGATTGTTAAATAAGAAAATAATGGAATGCTTATAACAATACGCAATTCTCGGTGAATTTTTTTTTCTTTTCGAATACGAATTGTCTAAAATTATGTCATTCACCTTCTGAGGGAAACAACTCGGTTATACATATGTATAAAGTGGTTAAAAATTTATCGGCCTAAAATCGTTCTTAACGAAGGGCTCTTCAGCTTAATAAAAAACTATTGGACTCCTCGAAAGAAGTTATCTGTCATTTTAAAAATGAAAGTTTACAGTATTCCAATATCTACTGCACTGGACTACAGAGTAGTGCTCAGTGAGAATAGTATATTCAGTAAAAATAAAGATATCGTGTGGATAACATTGCTTGTTCATGCATATTTAACAACGCAGCATTAAGCAAAATTGAAACCAATTTTATTCCTTTTGAATTATTTCTTAACATAATATTTCATCTTTTAATTCTTGAGGTCTTATCGTTTTTCTTATATACGTGAAAACTGCCTAATTTTTTGGCATGGCTCTCATGGTAAATCCATTA
>NC_089765.1:47701909-47706909 GCF_040412425.1 Macrobrachium rosenbergii | reverse complement strand
GTGTGATGAATGAATCACGTACAAAAGTGATTATAATCATATATATTTATATATCTATATATATATATATATATATATATATATATATATTATTTATATGTATGTATGTATGTATGTATATATATATATATATATATATATATATATATATATATATATATATATATAAAAACACACGTACTGTATTATCATTTACCTAAAGGACAATACCACTGGAAAGTTGTAACATAAACTATCACGTACCAATGTCATTTTTATGTTATGTAAGTATACTCAGGGTACTGAATAAATAAACGGCAAACACTTGCACAAATCAATTTCCGTAGGAGAGAGATTAATGGTAGTCACATCAATAATAGTTCTTTTGACAGCACTTCTCTGCAATAATTGTTCTGAAGACTTTGAACAATCTATACAGTTGCTGAAACTATTCATGCGTATTAATAGAACACTTGATATTTTTATGCTCTCTTACAACATAAAAGTGTTATTTATTAAGTAAGGAAGTCTTTTATGGCAATATAACTCTTGTATATCTTACCGCATCCTTGACATGGAAGCCGGAACAGGACGATTTGGCGCCGACTCTTTGGCGCTGACGATTTGGCGCCGCCATTTTGGCGATAGACAGTTTGGCACTCATTGTTTTGGCGATGAGCTGTTTTGGCGCCAAGAAACAAACTTAAGGACCATCCGCAAATTTGTGTCTCGTTTAGTGATCACCTCATTACACCAAAGGCTCGTCTGATTTGAGAATTGTAATATTAAACCAGTTATTAAGATATTCAAGTCTTGTTTAGTTATCATATAATTTTACCAGTGTCTCGTTTAGTGATCATCTCATTACACCAAAGGCTTGTCTGATTTGAGAATTGTAATAGTAAACTAGTTGTTACGATATTCAAGTGTCTCGTTTAGTGATCATATAATACTACCAGTCTCTTTTGATTTGAGCATTGTAATGAAAAAAAAAGTTGTCTTTTATATTGAAAACGCTTTTCTTTAGTTTCTTGTACAGCCCATACCAGAAATGGCCAAAAAATTTTAAGTAATAGAGGCAAGCCAAAATTTTCACACAACGGATATATGTATGTGTTTGACAAATGTAGCAAAAACGATCCTTCTCTCAAGTTTTGGAGGTGTGAATCAAAAATGAGTGTAAAGGGCGTATTCATACTAAGAACCAGGAAGTAGTGAAAGAAGTAAATGGACATTCACACGGTGCGTCGGCAGTAAATGTGGAAGTTGCTGAAATTCAAACAAGCGTAAACGTAAAGCAGAGGAAACTTTGAAGTGCCGTCATCAGTTGTTAATGTTTGCATTGAAAATAGCTCTCAAGCTGCTCTGGCAGCATTGCCCACTTCAGATGCCATGAAAAAAATTGTACGACGAAAGCGAAATCAAATATATTCTGCGCCTGCAAACCCTCTCAGTTTAAGTGAATTAGTAATACCGGACGAGTACAAACTTTACCTTACGCACGGTGGTCAATTTGAAGACGTTTTGCTTGGAGATAGCAGTGATGAACATGACAGAATTTTAATATTTGGTAGAAAGACCTGGGTAAATATTTTACGTGATTCTGATGTGTGGTACGCCGATGGCACGTTTAAGATGTCTCTCCGTTATTTGCACAGGTTTACGTAATTATGGCAAGAAAGCATGAAGGAGTTCTCCCTATACTATACGCCCTATTACCTAATAAGCGTCGAACAACATACGTGAAAATGTTTCGAATGATAACTGAGATGTCTGCAGAGTTGCAACCAAAGGGCATTTATTGTGATTATGAACAAGCAGCTGACAGAATGTTTTCCGGATGTGGAGTTGAAAGGCTGCTTCTTCCATTTTGCACATAATATTCATAAGCACCTGAAACAACTTGGGCTCCAACATTTGTATAATAATGACCCCGACTTCTCAGTAAAAGCCAAAATGATCGTTGCTTTATCTTTTGTACCTATTTCTCACATGGATGTTTACATCGATGCTTTGGCGCAATATTTACCTGATGAACTCCAGCCGTTAATGAACTGGGTCGAAGATGATTATGTAGGAGACCCCTGAGGAGGGGAAATGGCCGACGTTCACCACTTTTCCCTACGCAAGTCTGGAATATGTATAGTCGAACGATATCAGGTGAGGACAGGACAAACAATCATGCTGAGGCTACGCACAGGAAAATCTATGCAGAACTTGGAATGAACCACCCAGTTATATGGAAATTCATCGATGGCATAAAGAGAATTCAGAAAGGACGCGATTCTTATTATGAACAACTAATGGCTGGGAATCCTCCTGCTCGAAAAAACGCTTAAAATACATTAAGACTGATGAACGCATTTTAACAATAGTACAGCAGTTTGATTCACGGGAACCACTGGAATACTTACGTGGTTTGGCATATAACTATGAAATGCATTAAATTGTTGGTGAAAATATTTCATTTTATTTCATTTTTGTAGCATTTTAATACTGTATTGCTGAAAATAAATAGAACTTTTTTATTTTTATGTTATTTTTGACCCATGCAATATATATAAACACACACATGTATGTATGTATGTATATATATATATATATATATATATATATATATATATATATATATATATATATATATATATATATATATATATATATCAGGTCAGAAAAATTTTCAAGCTGGCGCCAAATGGGCTAGCGCCAAAATAACGAGCGCCAAAACCATTTAGCGCCAAAACGGCGGCGCCAAATCATCGTCGCCAAAAGAGCGGCGCCAAAACGTACTGGACTGCATGGAAGCATAAATATGACTACTATTGCATTTTGTGGTGGAAAAATCCATTCTTTGAAATTTCTAGTCATTTGGAGAATTCTGAAAATCGCCATTTTTAAGTGAAAAAATTTTTTCTAATACTTTTCGCACGAATATTTTATCTTTCTGGAAAGATTTTTCAACTAAAACTCTTGCTTTGTTAATTTCACAAGAGTCGACATCTGAAAACTGCATGCTACGTATCACTATTACCCTTAAAAATATACCCCAGGTGACCAAAAAAAAAATATATATTCCGACTTACACACCCATGTTCTTCTTTTGAAAGTGAAAAACTAGTCGAACCATTGCTCACTGAAATTAAAAAAAAAAAATTGCGCTAGTGTGCGTGTGTGTGTGTGTGCGTGTGTGTGTGTAGGTTTATCTGACAACTTTACTACAAAATCAGAATCTGGATGTTTATTCCATACACTCTTTTCTGTCAAACTTTTTAGTGTTCTTTATAATCTAATATTCACTCTTCGGCGCTTTTCATTAATTCTTAGGTTCCTAGTTCATAAGCGGATGCTTTTAGTCTAATGAAATAATGTATGAAAACTATATAGTTTTTCACTCAGATTTCGAAAAGCTTCTTGATCACTAATGTTCTCAAGGAAATTAATTAAACTTCTTTCAAATGAAGCGCTAATAGCCATCACACTGTACTCCGACGAAACGTGAACTGGTAAGACACTAACTTCAAGACTTCCCTCCACAGTTACTTGATATGGGTGCGCTTTACCCAGAAAAGCCTGGCGATATTACCAAACCTGCCTGTCTTCGTGTGGTGAATGCCGTTGGCCCTAAACTTGATACAAACGATTCCTCAGGGATCCGTAACAAATACCCTTCTTAAACCTTTTATTAACTTTTATTAAGTCTTATAACGGCAAAAAATATCGATAAATAATTACTGTGCATACCACGAAGACTTATAATCTAATGTTCGGGCGATAATGGATAATGACAAGTACGTAACTAAAATTTGTAATCTTTTGTCACGCAACGATACGTATTGGGAAATACACATAAATGAATTAGCTACGTTTGTGTGATTCCAATGAGAAATTGACCGTTATCTTATTTGGATATAATTTATTGAAAAAGCAGCTTTCTAATAAGCAGTTTTCTTTGCAGCGTCTCAGCTTATCGTGCATATATACTCTTTATTAAAGCGCATCAAGTTGATAATCCTGACAGACTTATAATTAATTTTAGTGGTATTGTCCCGTGGTTGTTATCTAAATTGGCCTATGCCCTCATGCATGTCGTCAAAATTGCATGATAGTCACGTGGAGAGAATAACATAGATCTTGTTGCAAAATGATGCAATGTGCGCAAAAAAAGTTTGTTTTCAAAAGTTTTGGTGTAGTTTTTTCAGAGGCCCCAGTTGACGATTTATTTACATTTTTGTTGGACGAATTGCCAAAAAATATTTTACAATTAGCAGATGGCAAAGATGGTAAAATTAAGTGTTGAGTATTATGTGCTTTAGATGGGACTATTACCTTCAAAAGCAAACTTCTGTCCGTATTACTCATTAAATATTATCTATACAATATTTTGAAGTTGAAATGTTACCAGCGATTTTGCCTAAGGGTTGTCTTCAGTTCCAATATGTTCATGCTGTATTTTGTGTTCGGCCTACAGCTAAAAATATGGATAGTTTTTGGACGAGTTGAATATGGTTCATCCATTAAATTCAAAATAGAGAGAGAAAATAATTGTATAAAGCAGTTTTCAGATTTTTTGGCGCATAGAAAAAATAGAAATTTTATATTTTATATCAAAAGAAAACCCGCCAACAATTTTTGCTATAGTCATTGCCGTAGTATTCGGATCATCAAAGAAATGTAAAACTCTTAGTTTTACTAAGACTTTTGGAAGGGCAGACCTAATATGCAGCACGGAATTCATAGGTATCGAAATTTTTGAAATCTAAAAAGAAAAAACTAAATTAATGCCCTCCTAATTGCTAGTTATCAAATACTTAGTTAACTAAAATTTTTTCATTGCAAGAGAACATGGAGTTTTTATGAAACCATTTAAAATAGTCATTTTTTAGATTTCTCGAACAGTTACAGGTTTCACAGTAAGGAATTCCCAACACAAAACACGGTAGCAGTTATATTCATATGATACTAGATACTGGATGTAATAATAATGTTTAGGCCAAACTGGTAAAATTCTTATTTATTGTAAC
>NC_089765.1:47614409-47696909 GCF_040412425.1 Macrobrachium rosenbergii | reverse complement strand
CTTGCATTTTGGGATATATTTAACAGTTTAGTTCACGATCGTAGGGATATTTCCAATGTGATTAAGTTTTCTACCCTCAGAGCTAGTTTAAAGGATAACGCCTTTAAAGCCATAGAAGGTTTGCCTGTCACTAATGCCAATTATTCAGTAGCTATTCAGACCCTTAAGGAGAAGTATGATAATAAGGACAAATTGAAACGTAGACTTATGTCCAAGTTAACGCATTTAGTCCCTCCCAGTCATACAATAGAGGATTTGAACACGTTCAAATTGGAATATGAGAAGATTATCTTACAAATGAACACATTGAATTTAGATGTAGAGGCCATGAACCCCATTTTCTCTAGTATAATATGCGAGAAATTATCACCTGAAACACGTAAGGCTATAGCTAATAAACATAATAGTGTGTCTCTTGATTTAAAGCAAATTTCCTCAGGTTTGAAATATGTTTGTGAATTAATGGAATTTTGTTACGAAGGTGAGAATTCTAATAAGAGAAAACGTGATCAGGGTAACTATTCTAAAGTGATTCCCTCAAATGTGCAAAACGTGCAGAGAGCACAACAAAGTAACAGTAAGCCTAGTAATAGTAGTTCTTACCATAATTGTGTGTTTTGCTCATCGAACCATGCTCTCTCGCGATTGTAAGACTTTCAAAACCATTGATAGTAGAAGGGACAGAGTTAAATATTTAAGATTGTGCTTTGCTTGCCTCAAAAGGAGGTCATTTATTCTCTGAATGTAGAAACAAACCGAAATGTAATATATGTGATGGGCCTCATTACCCGATGATTTGTAAGAAAACAGAAAACCCTGTTAATCCTGCTCCACCAAAGTTGAGTGTAAATAGTACTAATGTTAGTAAGTCAAATGTTAATTCTGGGAAATCTCATAATGATTCTAAAGGTGCTGTAAGTAAAGGTGATTCCCAGTAGTTATGACTGCTTCTTTGGGTATTGATCATTCTCAGACTAATAAGAGTTCTGTTTCGACTGCTCTTCCTACTGCTAATGTAATTGTGTCAGGGAATGGACATCGTTCCTTTGGGAGAGCACTCTTTGATTCTGGTGCACAAAGAACGTTTATTGCAAAGGAATTAGCTCATAAGCTTAGCCTACCGTCCATAGCAACAGTAGCCTTAAAGGTAAAACCATTTGGCAGTGATGCCATGGAAGTCAATTGTAATATAGTAAGAGTTGTGGTGAGACTAGGTAAGATTCGTACTGTCATTAATGCCATTGCATTCGATAGAGTTAATTCCAGAATTTATTCTCCAGGTTTAAGTAAGTCAGCTGCGTTCTTGACGAGTAAAGGCATAAAATTAGCAGATAATGATTTAAATTCAGATGAAGTGAATGGTATAGAATTGGTCATTGAGCTGATTACTATGGAAAAATTCATTCACAACCGTCAAATTTGCTCTGGAATACAGATATTGAATAGTTCTGGCGGTGCACTAATTTTGGACCTCTTCCTAGTTGGTCTTATGACGATGTAGAATCTAATGAGATTACTACATCAAATGTATGTTGTTCAAGAATAGAAGTAGAGGAAATCCCTATTAATTCTTGTTGTGAAGTTAGAAAATTATGGGATTTAGAAAGTGTTGGTATTCGTCAATCTGAAATTAGTCCTGAAGAAAGAGAATCAGTTAAGTGTTTTAAGGATAAAGTAAAAGGGTTGACAATAAGTATGAAGTGTCCTTGCCATTTAAAGATGAAAGTAGACCGCCTGTTAACTATAGAATAGCCATTGGTCAATTAAATTCCTCGCTACATAGATTCGAATCTGACCCCTCCTTGTATGCTCATTATGATAAGATTATCCAAGATTACGTTCAGTCTGGGTTTATAGAATTAATTCCCTCAGGCTCCCCTATTATAGGGCATTATTTACCCCACCATGCTGTATTGAAGGATTCAGAAACAACTCCCATTCGAATAGTTTTTAATGCTTCTTCCAAGGCTAAAGGAGAACTTTCCTTAAATGATTGTTTATTAACTGGTCCCTCATTAACTACTAAACTTTTGATGCCCTGTTGAGTTTCCGTACAAACCCAGTAGCTGTGATTTCAGATATCAGTAAAGCCTTTTTAAGGATAGGCATTTCACCTGACTGTCGTGATTATTGCAGATTTCTATGGATAACTGATCCTCCGATTTGAAGTCTACTGTAACTTACCGGTTTTGTGTAGTTTGTTTTGGAGCTACATGCTCCCCCTTTCTCTTGCAGCAAACCCTTTTGCATCATTTATCTTTACAGGATAATCCCCTTGCATCATCTCTGATGAAGAATTTCTATGTAGACAATTTTAGTAAAACTTACAAGGATGTGTCAGTCTTGATGGATGAGTATCCAGTAATAAATGAGATTCTTGAAGATGCTAATATGCCTCTACAAGAATGGGTCAGTAATGATTCAGAGTTTAACAGAACCATAGATGTTATCAAAGAAAGAGTGAACGTTTTGGGTTTAGAGTGGTATCTAACACAAGATGAGATGTCACTGAAGGAAGTAAATTGTGAGTATAAAGGACCTTTAACCAAGCGAAAGGTCTTATCAGTAATAGCTCGAAAGTTTGATCCTCTAGGATTATTGTCACCAATACAGGTGAGAGGTAAATATTTTCTTAAATGTTTGTGGAGTAACTACAGGTGGGATGACCCTTTGCCAGAATCATTATGTTCAAGGTTTGATGAAATTTGCAAGTGTATTAGAAATGTAGAAAGTTTAAAGTTTCCTAGGTTTGTTGTACATCCTGAAGGTTCCCACTTACATGTATTTTGTGATGCCTCTAACAAGGCATATGGAGCTGCTGCCTATGTGATTGATTTCAAGAGAAGTGTAAGCAATTTACTGGTCAGTAAGTGTAAAGTTGCACCAAACCCTAAACAGACTATTCGCGTTTGGAATTGACAGCCTTGTCCTTGGGTGTGAAACTTGCTGGAAGATTAATGCAGAATGATGATTTGAGATTGAGTTCTTGCACTCTCTGGAGTGACTCCATGGTTTCTATTTGTTGGGTGAAGAATAATAATAGTAAAATTCCCTATGTACGAAACAGAGTCACTGAAATTAATGAATTCAAGTTTCCTCTACGGTATACCCCCTCTAAGGATAATCCAGCTGATATTCTATCCAGAGGTAGTACTAGTAAAGATTTAGCGCAAAATTCCTTATGGTGGAATGGCCTAAATGGCTTTTAACTGGTGATTATCCCCAATCTTTAGCTACAGAAACTGTGCATGTTAATGAAATTCTTTCAGAACCTAAGTTTGTTAACCCTCCAACCCCATTAATTGACATCCCACGTTACAGTAATTTAAGTAAGCTTAAACGTATCATGAGGTCAATATTGCTTTTTCTTAATAAATGCAGTAAAGGTTCTAAGTTTGTTGTTAACGAAATGAAAGCACTTGTCCTCCTTGAACAAAAGCAACATTTTTCTACTACCAGAATGTACCTCTGTGATAAGAATTCACATGGAGTGTCCATGGATATTAAGAATTTCTGTAATCAGTTGAACTTATTTGTTGATGAGGAAAATCTAATTAGGTCTCAGGGTCGCATGAAAAACGCTTCCATGTCTTATGATACTCAGTGCCCAATGTTATTGCCTTCCAGAAGTTATTTAACAGTGTTGATAGTTGAACATTTGCATAGACATCATCACCATTGTGGTGTCAATTCTGTACTGGTATTGTTGAGAGAAACTTTTTGGGTACCGAAAGCACGACAAGTTATCAAATCGATTCTGTCAAAGTGTGTTTTGTGTCAGAAGTTAACCAAGAAACGGTTGTGTTTGCCTCCTCCTCCACCATTACCCACAGAAAGAGTGAGATATGATAGATCTTTCCAATCAGTAGGAGTTGATTATACTGGTGCTATTAATGTTTTTGATCATGAGACTGGCTTGGAGGAGAAGGTCTTTATATGTCTATTTACCTGTACTACGAGCAGGGCAGTTCATTTTGAATTGACTCATTCCATGACTGCTTCCGATTTCCTACTGGCTTTTCGACGCTTTGTAGCATATCATTCTCTGCCGAGTCTGATTATATCTGACAATGGTAGGAATTTTGTTGATTTAATAATTTCCTGAAGGAAATTATGGATGAACCAGAGGTAAAGTCATACCTTGAAGGAAATTGTGTTAATTGGAAGTTCATTACACCGCGAGCCCCTGGTCTGGAGGCTTTTATGAACGCCTTATTGGTGTTCTAAAGGGATGTTTGTCCAAAGCCTTATATCACAAACGTGTATCCTTTGAAGAGTTGAGAACTCTACTTGTTGAGTTTCAAGCTGTGATAAATTCTCGACCACTGACTTATCTCTCCTCTGATCGAGATTGTGAGGCTTTGACTCCCTCCATGTTACTTTATGGGCGAAATATTTGTATTTCCCCTCCTCTTAACAATTCAGCAACTGATGACCCAGATTTCATGAGTTCAAGTGATCTTAGAGAACAATATTTTAGATTATCATCAGTGCTAAGAAAATTTGAGAACTCTTGGAAAAGAGACTATTTAGTGTCCTTGAGAGAGAGACATTTTAATTCTAGTGATTATCTCTCTGCAAATGTGAAAGTTGGGGACATAGTGATGGTAGACTTAGATGATCATCTGGGGAAAGGCTATAGATCCCTCCTCTCATTGGGTAAGGTTACCCAGCTGTTTCCATCGTCTGATGGTGTGATTAGGTCTGTAGAAGTGAGAGTGAATAATAAACTATGAGATCAATCACAAAGCTCGTACTTCTGGAATTACCCGAGAGGGAATTTGATAGTGTCGTAACTCAGGAGCCAGATAGTGTGCCTCTGAGTGGTAATAGACCTAGGCGTGCAGCAGCAATCCGCTGTGATCAAGAGAGAAAGGATTTAATTTCTATGGATGTACTCTAAAATGTATATTTGATTTAAATTTTTTATGTGTTAAGATGGTCACAGCTGCATAGCGTTATTCAATTGAATTCGCTCCTGGGTGCAGTTATGATTACTTCTAATTATGATTCTTCTTGGGGGAGAATGTCAAAAATTGCCATTTATTCCCCTTGAATAAAATTTCCTAGTTTTCTTGAATACTTATTTTTGATGTATTTCCCAGTTTCTATGAAAAATACGTTGATGTGATTGTTTTGCTCCACAGAAGAAGTTTTTTATTATATTAACTATAGCAATGAGTTTGTATAAATTAGTACATTAATATTTAAAGTAGTAAAACACCTTTTTCGCAGATTTTATCCATCTCTATAAAATTAAATGACGTCTGATTGCAGTGTTGTCAAACTTCTTCCTGTGGAGAATGTATATGTTATTTTCTTGTTGTAAGGGCACATGCCAGTAGTTTAAGCTTGCCTTCTGGACGAAACCCCTTTTTTTGTATGTTGGGTTACGATTAAATTACTTTAATGTTTGTGTTTTAGTTGATGCTTTGTTACGTAACCCTGTAGTTTTGTAGATGTGACAACTGTGCCATCCAATATACTCCTCCCGAGTTTTCTTCCAGGGTGGGAACATGAAGCTCTGCCTGTTTCGCAGCAAACTCCAGAAAGGCAAGTTGTAGAAGATATTCTCGTAAAATCCAGCCCCATCACCTCGTGAACTGTCGTCGTGATTGCAGTAATTTCTTCATAAGAATATTCTGAAATCCCCTTTTCCTTGCCATTTATGTTTTCCTCTATCGAAGTAACGTAACGTTTTGTCAATTTTTGCAGTAATATGTTAATGTTTTCTTGCTTCTTAATGTAACTTGGATGATTGTTGTGTCCTTTAAATATTAATTATATGTGTTAAACTTTTAAATGCGTATTTGTGAACCCGTGTGGCATCACCCAAAAAGAATTGGTGCAGGAAATATAGTTGATTGTTTCTCAACTGCACTTTGTTGGAAAGAATATAATGTTTCTTGACTTCATGGTACATTTAAGTAAGTTAGTAAACTCCTCAGCACTGTAACTTGGTCTCATTCAAAGCTAGGGCAGGAGGGCTTAAGGTTGAATGAAATCGTACCGAATGTGGGCCTAAAACTTTAAAGTTTCACCACAAGCTCTGTAATTTATTTTATTTTGGGGAGACAGGTAGAGGGAGGGACATAAGACTGCAAGAACGTAAAAAAGCGGTTAGGGGCTTCGCTCACAACAGCGGTATCGCTAAACATTGTTGGGAAAATAATCATGTCAGGGATTGGGAGGGAGCTAAAAATATATATAAAAGTAGTCAAGTAGGCCATAGAAGACTAATGGAGGGGGCTTTGATAAATATTTGCAACACATTATATGGCAATAAAGCCTTTACGTAGAACAGTCGTGCAGAGAGGCTAGTCTGTCATTCCATAAATTTAAATTTAAAGCCGTTTCTCAATGCCCCTGATACTGTGTCCCTCATTCTCTCCGCACAGGTTGTCGAAGTGGCAGTTGTCACAGAAACAACAGGAGGCAACGATGGTGAAAGTCGTTCACCACCCAAGGATCACCTAGTCACCAGTAACGACCACCGTACGAACGAGAGACGACCGTTAAGATCACAACGTCGGGTTCACAGACACGGGGAAACAGCCATTACATGCACTGCTGTTTTTAGAGATTGTTCGATGGTTTCCTGGACTATTACAAAAAAATTCGTCAGTTGTCTTTCTGAGAAACACATGTATTTTAATTCGGTTGGCTGAAGAGGACTGTTGTGCAAACGGTCGAAAGCTCCCCCTTTTTTAACCCTTTTTTTGTATTTTGGAAAAATACAATCGCTCATATCAATTATTGTGGCCTTTTATTTATTATTTCCGGTCACATATAGTGATGCACCATAGATAAAAACGATTGCCCACTTGGCTACGATGGTGAGGATGGGTCTATTCCAGCTCTAATAAATATATCTGAAAACGACAGGTATATGTATGTACGAGAGGCGGTAATTTTATCCTTCTTGTGGTCAGGTCGGCAACGTGACCTCGTCGTGATTATGGTAACACGGGTTCGCTTCCCGCTACCAGACACCAGAATTTCTTCATATTTCTTGCACTTCGATCTTAAGACTTTGTAGTGACAAGCGAATCCAAAAAAGCACTAAGAATTCGAGAAATTGAAAGGGCATTGTGGCTATTACAATTACACACATATACACATGTTTCGAAATTAGAGCCCCCCCCTCTACAGCATAAACTAAAATTGATATGGACAAAAACAAAAGTAATTCAGAACAGGTATTTAAATTTCTCTCTGAGTATTTAATATTTTGTGTGGCCTCCATCTGCCTGTACCACAGCCTGCTTTCTTGAGGGGTATGATTTCAGCAAATCAAAAAAAGCTGAGACTCAAACTCCATTTCCCTGAGCACTTCGGTCACCTCGCTTCGCAGGTCGTCAAGGCTTGGTATACCATCATAGTTCACTGTGTGCGCTTCAGCACGATCCTTTAAGATACTACCAATGTTTTCACACACATTAAGGTCAGGGGAACTACCTGGAAATTCACCTGACGAGAAGAAATCGATACCACTGTTTCGAAGCAGCTCCTGTGTCTGAAGAGCCTTGAAACATGGTGCCTATCATTCAAAAATGTGACTTCTTCAACAGATAACACATTTTCAGGATCTTTGAGGAAAGGAAATACTCCACCAGTAAGCACAGTTTCTCTGAAGTATTCGCCATTCCATGACTGTCCCTTTTCTTTGATGATCCACACTAACCATTTGGCTGTGAAACAGAGAAAAATTCCCAAACATTCAGGAAATTTCACAACTTGGCGATAGCGCATGTCATCGCTGATATCATCCAACTTTGCAGCCCAAATGATGTCATTTTTATGATTTGGCTTCCTGACTGTGTAAATGAAGAATTCATCTGATGCAGCAACATGGAGAAAGTCAGCTTCATCCCAATCTTTAAGAAATGAACCACAAAACCATGCACGGTCTTCTCTCTGTTGCTGGGTGATGTTGGGCTTGCTGAAAACATGAAATGGCTTGATACCAGATTTTTTCAACTCACGATACACAGCACTATAACTTCTCTTCTTTCCCCTTTTTGTTTCTAGTTCAAACGCCAATTTATGTAAAGACTTTCTTGGTCTACCCACTGCCTCAGCTATGATGTCTTTTGACTCCTGAGAAAGGACTTCAGGCCTTCCAAGGTTCTCACTCTTTTCACGATGACAGTCATATGGATTTTTGTTCCAGATTCTTTTAACAAAGGATTCATCTCTTTTAATGTATTTAGCTATCCAGGAACGTGAAATGAAGGATGCGCCAGCATCCCTGGCCTCTCTGAAGGTTATAGCCCGGATTCGGTCAATCCATCTGATTTCCTCCGAGTCATTAGCCATGGCTGTATCTAACTCCGTCACTCAGTCTGAAAATACAATAAATGTAAAATGAAAAATATCTTAATAGAAACTTAGAACAATGTACTTGGAGATAGGCTATAGCAGAAAACTTCAAACCTTTCTATTTGTTCTGTGAAGGGGGGCGCTCTAATTTCGAAACACCCGGTATATTTATATATATACATATATGTATATATTATACATGTGCATATACATATACATATATATAAAATATATCCACCTTACAGAAACCACTGTGTCCAAAATCCTAAGGTAAATGAAATGCCAGTAGAGGAAGAAACATTAAACTTTTGTTTACCTTTTCCTTTGTCATTCCTCACCCAACTTCGATTTTCGTCATCTAATTGATATAATCCCAAAAAATGTTTTCGCCCTTATGTGTCTATCTTTCCGTTTGTTAATTTTCATTTCTCAACTATTTGTAAAAGTCTGCAGAGCATGACAGATCTTACTTTAGTTTCCATGGATTACTAACCAGGCGTGAGTGTGTGTGTGTGTGTGTGTGTGTGTGTAAGTTTGGTGTGGGGGGAAGGTATCATTCACAGATTTCTGGTGGCAGTCCAAGTGTGGATCCATATCGTGATGCATTGTTATAAAAATTACTTAAGATATTTCCAGATTTTTCGTAATATATGAAGAATATTTTCATAAATTACTAGAATACATTTTCACATGTAGATTTTCTTGGAAATATATACGGAATACTAAACTTTCTAAAATGTTTTTCGAGGCTTTTCATTCTTTTATTATTTGGATGACATCAACTAATGTTATGATTTAAAGATAGATTTTTCGTAGGGTCTAAAAGAAAAAAAATCTGAGGACGTATGACCGCAAGACGTGCTGGGACCTAGAACGGCCTGTCCTTCTGAAGCCGCCTATTCTATGTGGGAAACAGTCGTATAGTGTAATGCATAGATACATGCAGTATATACATACATACAAAGACACAAACACACAAATATATATATATATATATATATATATATATATATATATATATATATATATATATATATATATATATATATATGTATATATGTATGTATATATATATATATATATATATATATATATATATATATATATATATATATATATATATATGATTATTATCACTTTTGTACGTGATTCATTTATCACACATTACCACAGGTCCTGACCGGTTTCGACTTTATTTCCAAGCCATTGAGGAAGGACTGATACAGAGTATAAGAAGTAACAAATATATATATTACAGGAACAGTACTGACGAACATACACAACCGTTAGAAACTACATATCCACCCACCGGCTGGTGTCGAGGTAGGAGTGGCCTTCAAAAGTCATTTGGCTAAAAATCACAATATACTCTCAGGGGACAATACTGATAAACATGCTGACCATAGGCGACCTCAGATCCACACCTGACAGGTGTTAGGGAGGCGGAGTTTGGAAACTCTTTAGCACTACTGCCCCTGTACTGTGTTTACAAATATAATAATCCTATATTCATACATCTCTACTGCCTGCCTTAAAATTTAAACAATTTACAAATTTCTTTTGATATTAAAGGATCAAGTTTATACATCCCTTGACTTATATTCATATTATGGCTGTAACTTTCCTTTATAAAGCTAGAGTCAATGATATTCCTTTCCAGTGCATTATTAGAATATACAATCCTTTTTGCCCCTTCCCAGTTGATAGCATGATTGTTCTCACTAACATGTACAAAAATACCACTGTTCCCCCGTGCATATCTCACACATTTCTTATGCTGTTCAATTCTTTTTCCCAGTGCTTTCCCCGTTTGGCCAATATAAAAGTTGTCACAAGACTTACATGGAATTCTATATACACACCCTTTAGTATTGTCAGGGGAGTTCTTGATAAGTACATTTTTCATTGTTTTATTGTTCTTAAATGCGACATTAACACCAAAATTCATAAGAAGATGGGGGATATCTTTCATATTATTATTATAAGGCAGCACAAGCAAATTTTTTGTGTTGTAAGGTTCTTTTTGGTTTTGATACATGGTCTTTTTTGCCGCTTCAAATGCATTGTTTAATACACTGACAGGATATTTCAATTTTTTGCCTGCATTCCTAATCTTATCTATTTCATCATCAATGTATTCAGGGCTACATACCTGTAATGCTCTTAAAAACATAGATGAAAACACTGATTTTTTAACCTTATTGCTTTGTCCTGAATAGAAATGCATATAGGAAGAAATATTAGTGGGTTTTCTATACACACTATATGTAAACCCACTACTATTTCTTCGTATGAGGACATCCAAAAAGGGTAAGCACCTATCATTTTCCATTTCCATAGTGAATTTAATTGCCAGTTAAATCAATTAGTACCATCAATTAAATTCACCACGGAAATGGAAAATGGTGGGTGCTTACCCTTTTTGAATGCCATCATATGAAGAAATAGTAGTGGGGGTAAATATAGTGAGTATAGAAAACCCACGAATATTTCTTCCTATGTGCATTTCTATTCAAGACAAAGTAATAAGGTTAAAAAATCAGTGTTTTCATCTATGTTTTTAAGGGCATTACAGGTATGTAGCCCTGAATACATTGATGATGAAATAGATAAGATTAGGAATGCAGGCAAGAAATTGAAATATCCTGATAGTGTATTAAACAGTCCATTTGAAGCGGCAAAAAAGACCATGTATCAAAACCAAAAAGAACCTTACAACACAAAAAATTTGCTTGTGCTGCCTTATAATAATAATATCAAGGATATCCCCCATCTTCTTATGAATTTTGGTGTTGATGTCGCGTTTAAGAACAAGAAAACAATGAAAAATGTACTTATCAAGAACTCCCCTGACAATACTAAAGGGTGTGTATATAGAATTCCATGTAAGTCTTGTGACAACTTTTATATTGGCCAAACGGGGAAAGCACTGGGAAAAAGAATAGAACAGCATAAGAAATGTGTGAGATATGCACGGGGGAACATTGGTATTTTTGTACATGTTAGTGAGAACAATCATGCTATCAACTGGGAAGGGGCAAAAAGGATTGTATATCCTAATAATGCACTGGAAAGGAATATCATTGAATCTAGCTTTATAAAAGAAAGTTACAACCATAATATGAATATCAGTCAAGGGATGTATAAACTTGATCCTTTAATATCAAAAGAAATTTGTAAATTGTTTAAATTTTAAGGCAGGAAGTAGAGATGTAAGAATATAGGATTATTATATTTGTAAACACAGTACAGGGGCAGTAGTGCTAATGAGTTTCCAAACTCCGCCTCCCTAACACCTGTCAGGTGTGGATCTGAGGTCGCCTATGGTCGGTATGTTTATCAGTATTGTCCCCTGAGAGTATATTGTGATTTTTAGCCAAATGACTTTTGAAGGCCACTCCTACCACGACACCAGCCGGTGGGTGGATATGTAGTTTCTAACGGTTGTGTATGTTCGTCAGTACTGTTCCCGTAGTATATATATTTGTGATTTCTTATACTCTGTATCAGTCCTTCCTCAATGGCTTGGAAATAAAGTTGAAACCGGTCAGGACCTACACTCCGTCTCATATTTTTCGCCTGTGGTAACGTGTGATATATATATATATATATATATATATATATATATATATATATATATATATATATATATCTTATATAGATACATACATACATACATATACACTATATATATATATATATATATATATATATATATATAGTGTATATGGGGGCCACTGGGCCTTGGAGGAGTAGTAAGATTATTCTTCCAAGCACTAGGCGAGCGGAGCGAGCCTATACAGCTGGGGGTTCGGGGGAGCGCTGTGAGGCCTCCAAGAAAATTTTGAAGTGTAACCAATTTCAGAGGCAATCTGAAGTCATATGAGAAGGGCATTAGGGCATAATTCTGAGACCAGCGGTGGATATTCAGGTATTACACAGGTATCTGTGATTCTGTTATACTGTTTCAAGTAAAACAGAGATGTACAGAAATCAGGTACATTATAATTATACGTAATTACAGAATAGGAATTAGATATGAAACTGAAAAACATAAAGTGAGCTATGCAAAACACATTAATTCCTGTGCGTATAGAAATTGTAAAACATTAGCACGGAAATACAAGAACAAAAAAATTAAATTAAATTAAATTAAATGGATGAACGAAATAATATATATATATATATATATATATATATATATATATATATATATATATATATATATATATATATATATTGAAAGTAACAAAATTTGAAAAAAATTGCTGACTATACATTATATAAGATGAAGCAGCAGACTACTGCGACATGACTCATTTTTTAACAATATTCTCCTGTTCCTGTGATTTTCTGCAAACCTATCTACAGATTCCTTTGAATCTAGTCTTTTAACTCGCATACTTTCAATTGATAGCACTGCAAAATTACTTAATCTGTCATTGCCCATTGCATTTCTGAGAGTAGTCTTAATTAATTTCAGAGCAGAGAAGCTAAAGCTGACGACACAGGTAACACTACAGAAATTTTGGTTAGTCTGCAGAGTTCAGGAAATGCCTCCTCATATGGATTAAGAATTTTCAGTAAGTCTAACAATGATTTAGGCCTTTCAGGGTCACTTACGTCCTTGTAGCATCTTTCTAACACGTGTTTTGCAGAGTATAGCTCATGTTTGAGATCTTCAGTGTTAACATTATAGGCATGAATAAGTCCACATATTTTCTCGAAAGATAAGAATTCCGTACTTTGTGGGTTAAGTGACTGTAATGCTTTCATAAGTGTGCAGGTTTCATTACTGAACCGCCTTTTCATTTCTGACAGCATATGGTCTACAGTCGGGTAAAAAAAAGTTAATTCGTGCTGAATCCTTAACTCTGAGGTCAAAGTGTGTGCTTCCTGTCTGTTTTCCAATAGAATCAGCAACAACGAACTCCTGCAGTTTTGTAGAAATTCTACGTTTCCTTGATGGTCTACACTCTGAAGTATCAAAACTGCTGTTGAACTCTTCTCCCCTCATCTCACAAAGGATCAAAAGAAGATGGATCTGAACGCATCTCTTCAAGCTGAACTGTTACAGTTTCAATTAATTCTACAGCTTTTACCAAGTCAAGGTTAGCTAACTGTAGCAAATTTGATAACTGATTTATCTTAATAAGAATATGTCATGATAACTAACCTCATAACAAAATGTTTATTTATTTGGCATATCAGCCATCTTGTATCAATAGCCCTATCTGCATTGAAGTCATCTGCTAAATCTTCCGGAATACGTACCACAGCAGACAACCTATCTCTGATTACTTTGCAAGCATCATACCTGCAAGCCCATCGGGTATCTGAAAGTCGCTTTAGCTGTCTTGTTTGCTCATTGGGATACAGTTCCTTTTGTACATCTATCCACTTTGCATGGGCGTAAGAACCACTAATGAATACATACAGTTTTTCCAACAATGAGAAAAATTGTGAAGCGTCAGGTAAAGATTTGATGACATCGACAAGAACTAGATTTAGACGATGGGCATGACAGTGTACATAGAAAGCAAATGGTGCCTCTTGTTTTATGCGTGCTGCAACTCCTTTGTGTCTGCCACTCATAACTGAGACACCATCAAAACCTTGACCAACTAAATTGGCCTTGAAATAAATTTCATGTCTTTTTAGAACATTAAGTATTTCGTGAGTTAGTGCATTTGCATCAAGTTGAAAAGCAGCTTTGAAGTCTAAGAAACTCTCATAGAGGTTTTCTTTGTAACAGTACCGGATAATGAGGGATAATTGTTCTGTTTTAGATACATCCTTAGTTTCATCAACTATTATGGAGAAAAATTTGGCTTCCTTCGCTTCATTTACAATTTCTGTCTTAATCATCACAGCTAAAATACAAATTATTTCATTTTTTAAAATTTTCCTGACATTGCCTGGGTTGTCGGTCTCTTCTCCTTCCCTATGCCCTCTCTGAGCCAGTTTCTGTGTACAAGTCACCAAAACTACTTGCCCTAATAACTTTATGAAGTGAAGATTTTCTTTAATTTTCTTCTTGAAACTATCTCCCATTAACTGCCTCGCAGAGGTGTCATGATCCTTCATTTTCTTGTATTCACCCCAAGCAACCATTTCATCACTATGATAGGCTGCATGAATATGCTTTGCTAGCCCTCCTCCCTTTCTACTTCATGTTTCCAATCTCTGTACCCTAATGGTGAATGATTTTTCAACATTCACATTACGTAGTGCAAAATGTCGACAAGCAAAACAAAAAGTACTATCAATACTCTGAGAATATTCAAGCCATGGAAATGTAGCATACCATTCCTGGCGAAAGGAGCGGTGTTTGCTTCCATATATATAATCTGGGGGGATTTTTCAAGTTTAGGTTGTGCTGGACCCGACGATGGCGTACCGATAAATCCATTGGCACTGCCGATGACGAACATGCCTCTGACACATTATGGGATATACTGGCGTCTTCCTTGTATTTCTCATTTTCACTTGTGTCACCTTCCATGAAAGTGGTTGGATTATTGGCGCACGTTATACTATCAGATACGAATTCATCTGAGCTTCCAGAACCAATGTTTTCTGCTTCCCTCTCTTTAGGACCCTTCATCTCATCTCCTGCCTTCAACTTTAAATAATCCTTTATGGATGATTTTTTAGAAGCCATTTCAAACTTTGTGAACATTGCAGCAGCCAGTAATTCAATCCAACCTGTGCCAGATAAAAAAAAAAAGGACCTGTCAACACCGAATTCCATGTACAGGTTATGCCTAGACAAATACTGAGTAGCCTACAGTCTTCCTGTTTTCCTTCAAGGCTAGGCTAGGCCTATGGTTTTCTGGTACGACTTAAGCACCTAAGGTTACCTTAGGAGAGCTAAGAGAGTATTTTGAACTTTAGCAGCCTCTAAGATCGTTAGTGAATCTGGATCCATAGTTGTAAAAGAAGGTGAGTACCCTTAAGAATCACTATGCACCACTTACGTACCTCTCGGCCCGCAGGCTACTACACTATTATACTACTAAAACGTGTGTTTGTGAACATATTTCGCATATTAACACAAACATTAATATAAAATAATAAAATAACACATATTCAGTATTTTATTAACGAAACCGCACCCTAATATTATATCAACAGCTGATACACAATGTAAACAACTGCCGACGCTCGGTGTCAGAGTAAAAAGAGGGAATTGCCAGTTTCCCAAAATCACGGTAGTTAGAAGACCGGTGACCAAGCAGTGATGTTACTGTCGTCCGGAAGTTCCAGAACCGAGTTTTTTTGTTTTTCCCTCGAGTTAAGAAGTCCGGAGTTCACCACATCTACTTTGAGGATACACCCCTCACCCATTGGAGCTCCTAGACATATTTTTCCATATTTTGTATTTGTTTTTAATATCATCGCCGTTTGGTCATCGGCCCGAACATAAATAAACTGGAAACTGTAAATAATGTTTGACAGTTCAAGACCTGACATCGGCCATTCAGACAACCGACAATGTCATTAAAGAGTGAAGAAACCAGACTAAAACACATAATATCAGATAAAACACATTAGTTTTTAACTTCCATTACCTGAAGGTAATGGAGGATAGCTGGGTGAGATCGCTGGGCTGTGAGGTACAATAGTCTGGGCAATAAGTCAGTGACTCAGTGTGTGGTATGCATGACGTGTACAGGACACATGGAAACTAAAAAGAGATGGAATGACAGAAAATGGGTCGGGGTAACTGGTCTACTTTGGTTTTGAAGAGGTGTGAAGTTGATTTAATTAAGAGTGTTACTAAATCAAATGAGCATTCATTTAAGAGACTTATGTTGATTCCAAGCTGAGGGAAAATATTTATTATATTTGAAAGTATTTCGTCAATAGAAATGCCTTAGTGGGCCTGTGGCCAGTGGGTGGGCACAAGATTCTCGTGACTGGGCACCTGGCCGCCCATGCCCACCCTTCCAACCTTAGCTACGCCACTGATATATATATACATATATATATATACAGTATATATATATATATATATATATATATATATATATATATATAATTTGGTGAATGTCCAGAAGAACTCCGCATGCATAAAGTACCAAAATTAAAAGTAAAATGTAATATTTTTCATATTTAAAGCGTTTTAGACCACTTCTTATGATGAGAAACACCCACAATTTTGCCATATTAGCTATGGAGGGGGTTGGGGGACAGGTATTGTCTAACCTTATGTCAAAAATCGAAAATCATTCGATGGGGAACTAGTTTTTCTGAGAACCATTACACTCTTCCTGAGAAACATTACAGTAAAAAACCTCATTTTCGAACCAACTCCCTACTGGATGTAAACAAACGACTTAGAAAATTTTCGAGGATGCCGATTAGATAATCATTAATATCTCGGATATGGTGAATCTCCTCAAAAAGTGTTCAGAGACAAAGTTTTATTATTTTATATTGTGAAAATTATAGTGTGACCTATTTTCTTATATCTCACCGCGGAGTTGTTCTGGACATTGACCTATAATTTATATATACGGTACATATATATATGTATGTATATTGTAACGAAGGAACCTTCTGTCCAAGCAACCTTACCAGCTTTTTATAATAACAACATAGGAGATAAATGAATAAAACTCGTTTTACTCATTTTTAAATCAAAGGACTGTGGGTTTCATTCGCCCCTTCACCAGTTCTCTCCCTCTTTCCCTATAAGGGTAAGCCCTTAATACCTCCCTGTTCAAAGTGACTGCCAAAGATCCTTATCTGATAGGTGCAGCCTTCAAAGATGAAAATCCTCGCCAGAGGCGGAAAAGCAGCAAAGGAGAAAACCACAAGAGAAAGTGGCCAGCCCATAACGACCGAACATGTGTCGAACGCCATGACACCTGGAAAGGTAACCTCTCCACGAGGCTTGGCTCGACCATCCCCCTCTATGCATAGCCTATAGAAAACGGAGCGGGCATTGACTTCAGCGCCATCTACAATGATGCTCAGGCTTAATCCCACGATGTTATATATGGGCCAGGAAACAGCAGATCGAGGAGGGAAGCACTCAGAACTCCACAGAGGACAGTTGTCCTTAGTCCTTACTTTTGCCTGTCCTTTGTACCCTCCACGAGTTCGACCTCGAGGCTCGAATCAGTAGACTTTTGTAAGTGGCATCCCTTCATTTTCCTCCATCCACCGCCGACGCCCTATTGGACGAAGACACCGTCATCCTGACGAAGACCAGCCTTGGCTGTGGAACCAAATCTCGGCTCTATCCCATGTGCAGTGGCCTTAGCCACCCCTTAGCCTACCCCTCTGCGATGTTCCTGTTATGAAGACATCATCGGCGTAGAATATTTCTCCTGTGTAGGATTCATTCATTTAGCAGGACCTTATTATTACCTGCCCTGTAATTCGTCATTCTTCTGATGTGTGTTTGTAATGTAAATATAATTAATTAAGAGAACCCTTGAGTTTACGTAATCTTTCCCTTTACATGAAGAAGGCCCCATGCCAATAATTTTCCTGTGATTGATTCTTCTACAGATCTGCCTTAACCAGTCTTATTAGTCAGATTTATAGTTAAAATATAGTAGTTTCTTGGCAATGTAAAAGATCTCGCTGTGATTATCCGTTGCAGCCCAGAATTCAAACTTCTTTAAAGATACGAAAGGACACAAAAACAATAAAATATTTGGTACTCACTGTTACTTTCACTAAATTCAAACGTCTTTCAAAGATACGACAGGACACGAATTCAGTAAAATATTCGGAACTCATCGTTAGTTTTACTAAATTCAAACTTCTTTCAAAGATACGACTGGACACGACGGAAAACAATAAAACATTTCCTACTCGTCCTCCTGTGTCGAAAATTTAGGGCCAGAATATTTCATCTGGCACATTTTTTCTCTTTAGATTAAGGATCTCGTACCTGGGGCCATCTTCGGGTGTGGGAATAATTTAAACTTCACGGCCGAGCTCGCATTGGGAGTCAAAAGGTTACTGGATTTCTCTAATTTCATTTTGTTAAATGGGGGTGAGACGTCGTTTAAGGATGTGAAAGAAGAAATACTGATTTTCTTTTATGTCTGGTAGCTTGTACCTTTTCAGATGATGTTTATATTATTATTATTATTATTATTATTATTATTATTATTATTATTATTATTATTATTATTATTATTATTATAAATAAAATTGTGAAAGAGGAAGAAATACTGATGTTCTTTTTATATCTGGTAATCTTGATCTTTTGAGTGGATGTTTGTGGCTTATTATTATTATTATTATTATTATTATTATTATTATTATTATTATTATTATCATAAATAATACTGTGGAAAAGGGAGAAATAATGATGTATTTTTTTATATAAGGTAATTGTTATCTTTTGGGTTAATGGTTATTATTATTATTATTATTATTATTATTATTATTATTATTATTATTATTATTATTATTATTATTATTATTATTATTATTATTAAACGGGTAAAGCTTCTTCAATGTCACCATTCAGAGGTAAAAAAAATTATTTGCATACTTAATCTCTTGTACTGGTTTAATGCTTATCATTCAACTTTTTTTTCGGTTAATTAAACGTCATAGGAAGAGTATGAAAAATAAAGTAAAAACGTTTTCAATACTGTTTCATTTTCTTCTCTTAGTTTAACGTTTGTTAGTTAATAGTTTCCTATTGTCTTTTCTGCTTCCTTTTATCCCTGATAAGGCGCTGTCCCTAACACGAAAGAAAAATAGAACAAAAATATAAGAAATTTCAATGTCACTTTTTGGTAAAACCTTTATTACTAATTTCGCTTAATAATGGCCATAATCATTTAAATAATTTTTCATACATTAAATAGGTGGGAATTTTATCCTTTACGCCCAGATATACAGATAGACTTAAATTTCCTTACACGCCCATTAACGCGTATATTTTCAGAATTATAAGAGCATTATATGGGTTAGTACGTATGAATATATTCAGTATATCACTAAAATATCCTCATGGTTATATAAACAATTTTTTTCTGTCTGCAACAAAAGACATTTCACTAGTAGTAACCTGCAACTTTAACCTTCGGAAAGCTTTAATAAGACAATGCATAGCAGTTTTACGCCTATGTTGGCTAATTGGTGCAAAGTCTTGGGGTAAGGTGCTATAAGAGGCCAGAAAAGGTGCCATAAGAGGCCAGAAAAGGTGCTATAAGAGGCCAGAAAAGGTGCTATAAGAGGCCAGAAAACGTGCTATAAGAGGCCAGAAAAGGTGCTATAAGAGGCAAGAGAACGTGCTATAAGAAGCCAGAAAAGGTGCTATAAGAGGACAGAAAAAGTACTATTGGAGGCCAGAACAGGTGCTATAAGAGGCCAGAAAAGGCGCTATAAGAGGCCAGAAAAGGCGCTATAAGAGGCCAGAAAAGGTGCTATTAGAAGCCAGAAAAGGTGCGATAAGAGGCCAGAAAATGTTCTATAAGAGGCCAGAAAACGTCCCATAAGAGGCCAAAAAAGGTGCTATTAGAGGCCAGAAAAGGTGTTATAAGAGGCCAGAAAAGGTGCTATAAGCGGCCAGAAAAGGTGCTGTTAGAGGCCAGAAAAGGTGCTATAAAAGGCCAGAAAACGTGCTATAAGAAGCCAGAAAACATGATATAAGAGGTCAGAAAATGTGATATTAGAGGCCAGAAAAGGTGCTATAAGAGGCCAGAAAAGGCGCTATAAGAGACCAGAAAAGGTGCTATAAGAGGCCAGAAAAGGCTCTATAAGACGCAAGAAAAGGTTCTATTAGAAGCCAGAAAAGGTGCTATTAGAGGCCAGAAAAGGCAATATAAGAGACCAGAAAAGGTGCCATAAGAGGCCAGAAAAGGTGCTATAAGAGGCCAGAAAAGGTGCTATTAGAGGCCAGAAAAGGAGTTATAAGAGACCAGAAAAGGTGCTATTAGAGGCCAGAAAAGGTGCTATTAGAGACCAGAAAAGGTGCTATAACAAGCCAAAAAAGGTGCTATTAGAGGCTAGAAAAGGTGCTATAAGAAGCCAGTAAAGGTGCTATTAGAGGCCAGACAAGGTGCTATAAGAGGTCAGAAAATGTGCTATAAGAGACCATAAAAGGTGCTTTACGAGGCCAGAAAAGGTGCTATAAGAGGCCAGAAAAGGTGCTATTAGAGGACAGAAAAGGTCCTGTATTCGGCCAGAAAAGGTGCTATAAGAGACCAGGAAAGGTGCTATAAGCAGCCTGAAAAGGTGCTATAAAAGGCCAGAAAAGGTACTATTAGAAGCCAGAAAAGGTGTTATAAGAGGCCAGAAAAGTTGCTCTAAGAGGCCAGAAAAGGTGCTATTAGAGGCCAGAAAAGGTGCTATCAGAAGCCAGAAAAGGTGCTTAAGAGGCCAGAAAAGGTGCTATAAGAGTTCAGAAAAGGCGCTATAAGAGGCGAGAAAAGGTGCTATAAGAGGCCAAAAAAGTTGCTATAAGAGGCCAGAAAAGGTGCTATAAGAGCCAGAAAAGGTACTATAAGAGGCCAGAAAAGTTGCTATAAGAGACTAGAAAAAGTGCTATAGGAGACCAGAAAAGGTGCTATTAGAGGCCAGAAAAGGTGCTATAAAAGGCCAGAAAATGCGCTATGAGGAGCCAAAAAAGGTACTATAAGAGGTCAGAAAAGGTGCTATTAGAGGCCAGAAAAGGTGCTATAAGAGGCCAGAAAAGGCGCTATAAGAGGCCAGAAAAGGTGCTACAAGAGGCCAGAAAAGGTGCTATTAGAGGCCAGAAAAGGTGCTATAAGAGGCCAGAAAACGTGCTATTAGAGGAAAGAAAAGATGCTATAAGAGACCAGAAAAGGTGCTATTAGAAGCCAGAAAATGTGCTATAAGAGGCCAGGACAGGTGCTATTAGAGACAAGAAAAGGTGCTATACGAGTCAAGAAAAGGTGCTATAAGAGTCCAGAAAAGGTGCTATTAGAGGCCAGAAAAGGTGCTATAAGAGGCCAGAAAAGGTGCTATTAGAAACCAGAAAAGGTGCTATAAGAGGCCAGGAGAGGTGATATTAGACACAAGAAAAGGTGCTATAAGAGGCCAGAAAAGGTGCTATTAGAGCCCAGAAAAGGTGCTATAAGTGGCCAGAAAAGGTGCTATAAGAGACCAGGAAAGGTGCTATAAGCGGCCAGAAAAGGTGCTATAAGAGGCCAGAAAAGGTGCTATTAGAAGCCAGAAAAGGTGCTATGAGAGGCAAGAAAAGTTGATGTAAGAGTCCAGAAAAGGTGCTATCTGAGGCCAGAAAAGGTGCTATTAGAAGCCAGAAAGGGTGCTTAAGAGGCCAGAAAAGGTTCTATAAGAGGCCAGAAAAGGTGCTATTAGAGGCCAGAAAAGGTGCTATAAGAGGCCAGAAAAGTTGCTATAAGAGGCCAGAAAAGGTGCTATTAGAGGCCAGAAAAACTGCAATAAGAGGCCAGAAAAGGTGCTTTAAGCAGCTAGAAAAGGTGCTATAAGAGACCAGAAAAGGTGCTATTAGAGGCCAGAAAAGGTGCTATAAGAGGCCAGAAAACGTGCTATAAGAAGCCAGAAAAGGTGCTATAAGAGTTCAGAAAAGGTGCTATTAGAGGCCAGAAAAGGTGCTATAAGAGGTCAGAAAAGGGGTTATAAGAGGCCAGAAAAGGTGCTATAAGAGGCCAGAAAAGATGCTATTAGAAGCCAGAAAAGGTGCTATAAGAGTCCAGAAAAGGTGCTATAAGAGGCCAGAAAAGGTGCTATAAGAGGCCAGAAAAAGGGGCTATTAGAAGCCAAAAAAGGTGCTATAAGAGGCCAGGAAAGGTGCTATTAGAGACAAGATAAGGTGCTATAAAAGGCCAGAAAGGGTGCTATTAGAGACCAGAAAATGTGCTATAAGAGGCCAGAAAAGGTGCTATTAGAGACCAGAAAAGAGGCTATAAGAGGCAAGAAAAGGTGCTATAAGAGGCAAGAAAAGGTGCTATTAGAGGCCAGAAAATGTGCTATAAGAGGACAGAAAAGGTGCTTAAGAGGCCAGAAAAGATACTATTAGAGGCCAGAAAAGGTGCTATTAGATTCCAGAAAAGGTGCTATAAAAGGCCAGAAAATGTGCTATAAGAGGCAAGTAAAGGTGCTGTAAGAGGCCAGAAAAGATGCTATAAGAGGCCAGAAAAGGTGCTATCAGAGGCCAGAAAAGGTGCTATAAGAGACCAGAAAAGGTGCTGTAAGAGGCCAGAAAAGGTGCTATAAGAGGCCAGAAAAGGTGCTATTAGAGGTGAGAAAAGGTGCTATAAGAGGCCAGAAAGGTGCTATTAGAGGCCAGAAAAGGTGCTGTAAGTGGCCAGAAAAGGTGCTATAAGAGGCCAGAAAAGGAGCTGCTAGAGGCCTAAAAAGGTGCTATAAGAGGCCAGAAAAGGTGCTATCAGAGGCCAGAAAAGGTGCTATCAGAGGCCAGAAAAGGTGCTGTTAGAAGCCAAAAAAGGTGCTTAAGAGGCCAGAAAAGGTGCTATAAGAGGCCAAAAAAGGTGCTATTAGAGGCCAGAAAAGGTGCTAGAATAGGCCAGATAAGGCGCTATAAGAGGCCAGAAAAGGTGCTATTAGAGGCCAGAAAAAGTGCAATAAGAGGCCAGAAACGGTGCTATACACGACCAGAAAAGGTGCTATAAGAGGCCAGGAAAGGTGCTATTAGAGGCCAGAAAAGGTGCTATAAGAGGCCAGAAAACGTGCTATAAGAAGCCAGAAAAGGTGCTATAAGAGTTCAAAAAAGGCGCTATTAGAGGCCAGAAAAGAGGCTATAAGAGGTCAGAAAAGGTGCTATAAGAGGCCAGGAAAGGTGCTATTAGAGACAAGAAAAGGTGCTATAAAAGGCCAGAAAAGGTGCGATTAGAGACCAGAAAAGGTGCTATAAGAGACCAGAAAAGGTGCTATAAGAGGCCAGAAAAGGTGCTATAAGAGGCCAGAAAAGGTGCTATAACAGGCAAGAAAAGGTGCTATTAGAGGCCAGAAAAGGTGCTATAAGAGGCCAGAAAAGTTGCTATAAGAGGCCAGAAAAGGCACTATTAGAGGTGAGAAAAGGTGCTATTAGAAGCCAGAAAAGGTGCTTAAGAGGCCGGAAAAGGTGCTATAAGAGGCCAGAAAAGGTGCTATTAGAGGCCAAAAACTGTGCTATAAGAGGCAAGAAAAGGTGCTGTAAGAGGCCAGAAGAGGTGCTATAAGAGGCCAGAAAAGGTGCTATTAGAGGTGAGAAAAGGTGCTATACGAGGCCAGAAAGGTGCTATTAGTGGCCAGAAAAGGTGCTATAAGAGGCCAGAAAAGTTTATACAAGAGACCAGAAAAGGTGCTATTAGAGGCCAGAAAAGGTGCTATAAGGGGACAAAAAAGGTGCTATTAGAGGCCAGAAAAGGTGCTATTAGAGGCCAGAAAAGGTGCTATAAGAGGCCAGAAAATGTGCTATAAGAGGCCAGAAAAGGTGTTATAAGAGGCCAGAAAAGTTGCTATAAGAGGCCAGAAAAGGTGCTATAAGAGGCCAGAAGAGATGCTATTAGACGCCAGAAAAAGTGCTATTAGACGCCAGAAAATGTCTACAAGGGGCCAGAAAAGGTGCTATAACAGGCCAGAAAAGGTGCTATTAGAGGCCAGAAAAGGTGCTGTAAGAGGCCAGAAAAGGTGCTATAACAGGCCAGAAAACGTGCGTTAAGAGGCCAGAAAAAGTCCTGTAAGAAGCCAGAAAAGGTGCTATAAGAGGCCAGAAAAGGCGCTATAAGAGGCCAGAAAATTTGCTATAAGAGGCAAGAAAAGGTGCTATTAGAGGCAAGAAAAGGTGCTATTAGAGGCCAGAAAAGGTGCTATAAGAGGCCAGAAAAGGTGCTATAAGAGGGCAGAAAAAGTGCTACTAGAGGCCAAAAAAGGTGCTAAAAGAGGCCAGAAAGGTTCTATAAGATGCCAGAAAAGGTGCTATAAGCGACCAGAAAAGGTGCCATAAGAGGCCAGAAAAGGTGCTATTAGAGGCCAGAAAAGGTGCTATTAGAAGCCAGAAAAGGTGCTTTACGAGGCCAGAAAAGGTGCTATAAGAGACCAGAAAAGGTGCTATAAGAGTCCAGAAAAGATGTTATGAGAGGCCAGAAATCGTGCTCTTAGAGGCCAGAAAGGTTCTATAAGAGGCCAAAGAAGATGCTATAAGGGGTCAGAAAAGGTGCTATTAGAGGCCAGAAAAGGTGCTATTAGAGGCCAGAAAAGGTGCTATTAGACTCCAAAAAAGGTGCTATTAGAGGCCAGAAAAGGTGCTATAAGAGGCCAGAAAAGTTGCTATTAGAGGCCAGAAAATGTCTATAAGATGCCAGAAAAGGTGCTATAACAGGCCAGAAAACGTGCTATTAGAGGCCAGAAAAGGTGCTATTAGAGGCCAGAAAAGGTGCTATTAGAAGCCAGAAAAGGTGTTTTACGATGCCAGAAAAGGTGCTATAAGAGACCAGAAAAGGTGCTATAAGAGTCCAGAAAAGGTGTTATGAGAGGCCAGAAATCGTGCTCTTAGAGGCCAGAAAAGGTACTATAAGAGCCCAGAAAATGTGCTTTAAGAGGCCAGCAAAGGTGCTATTAGAGGCCAAAAAAGGTGCTATTAGAGGCCAGAAAAGGTGCTATAAGAGGCCAGAAAAGTTGCTGCAAGAGACTAGAAAAGGTGCTATTAGAGGCTAGAAAAGGTGCTATAAGAGGCCAAAAAAGGTGCTATTGGAGGCCAGAAAAGGTGCTATTAGAGGCCAGAAAAGGTGTTATAAGAGGCCAGAAAAGGTGCTATAAAAGGCCAGAAAAGGTGTTATAAGAGGCCAGAAAAGTTGCTATAAGAGACCAGAAAAGGTGCTATAAGAGGCCAGAAGAGATGCTATTAGAGGCCAGAAAAAGTGCTATTAGAGGCCAGAAAATGTCTATAAGAGGCCAGAAAAGGTGCTATAACAGGCCAGAAAACGTGCTATTAGAGGCCAGAAAAGGTGCTATAAGAGCCAGAAAAGGTGCTATAAAAGGCCAGAAAAGGTGATATAAGAGGCCAGAAAAGATGCTATTAGAGCCCAGAAAAAGGTGCTATTAGAGGCCAGAAAAGGTGCTATAAGAGACCAGAGGAGGTGCTATAAGAGGCCAGCAAAGTTGCTATTAGAGGCCAGAAAAGGAGCTATAAGAGGCCAGAAAAGGTGCTATAAGAGGCTATAAAAGGTGCTATTAGAGGCCAGAAAATGTGCTATAAGAGGCCAGAAAAGGTGTTATAAGAGGCCAGAAAAGGTGCTTTAAGGGGCCAGAAAAGGTGCTATTAGAGGCTAGAAAAGGTGTTATGAGAGGCCAGAAAAGGTGCTATAAGAGGTCAGAAAAGGTTCTATAAGATGCCAGAAAAGGTGCTATAAGAGGCCAGAAAAGGTGCTGTAAGGGGCCAGAAAAGGTGCTATTAGAGGCCAGAAAAGGTGCTATAAGAGGCCAGAGAAGGTGCTATTAGAGGCCAGAAAAGGTGCTATTAGAGGCCAGAAAAGGTGCTATAAGAGACTAGAAAAGGTGCTATAAGAGGCCAGAAAAGGTGCTATTAGAGGCCAGAAAAGGTGCTATAAGAGGCCAGAAAAGGTGCTATAAGAGGCCAGAAAAGGTGCTATTAGAGCCCAGAAAAGGTGCTATTAGAGGCCAGAAAAGCTGTTATAAGAGGCCAGAAAACGTGTTCAAGTGAGGTCATCTTGAATCGCACCAAATGTTTTTTCTACAATGAATACACAGATATAATGAAAATCAATTCAAATTTGTTTTCTGGCCAAAGCAGAAACTGATCCACATCGTTTAAACGTGACAGGGACAAAATTGAATCTTTAGACTTGGACGTTTATGGTCCGTCCTACTGAATGACAGGTAGATGTGAATATGCCATTTCAGATTGTGATTTGGAATCATGATGGAAAATTTTGTTGTTTTTATGTTTTCATTTGCATATGTCCTTGAGTAAGTAGAAGATAGACAGTGAGTTGATAATAAGATCACATGGAAGTCTACGCTTTTGAGCAAGTTCAACAATTTAATATTCTGCAAAAATGAAAACTTATTAATCATGAGAAGTGTCATTTCTGTGTATATATATATATTTTTAATCAGAATAAGAAAAAAACTATAGTTAACTACCACATTTCTTGTCTGCCACCAGGACCAACAACCCCCACCCCCGACAATCCCACTATCCCCGAAGTCCTCCATCTCGGGTTCCCATTTGCTGTGCAATTCATTTGAACCAACGATCAGGAAACGAAAAAAATTTATATTTCATACCGTTATATCTATGCGCAATCAACAATGGGAGCAATGCAGATCACGTTTCTGAATCGTGGTCAATTCTTTTTGGCTCTGAGCCTCTCTGTGGGAACCTGTGCAGAGAGCTGATATACGTACCTTTTTGATGCTTTCAGCTGCGTCGTTTTACTGAAAACATATATCCATATTGTTTTAGGTGTTCGTTCAATATACATTTCCAAAGTGAATAAGGTTATATGAATTTCAAAATATGCAAAAAAATTATATATAACTAAAATACCCTCCATGAAAAGTTTGATTTGTGACATTACGCATGCCACATTTATAAACAGCAGATGCAATTGCTAAAAAGACCCTTGGTAGTATGATGTGATAATAATATTTTCTCAGTCAGCACAGTTCTTTGTAGCTGAAAGAATTGCAATACATTGAAAAGAACTTAACAGTAAAATACTACAGTGTAAGAAAAAATATAAGTACTGATAATTGCAGTAACACACTATTCCTGTCAAGTATACAGCATTGCGTACATATGACATACAAGGCTAGCTATGTGATTACAGGCCAAATGGGTGTTTTTATTTCCAAGCGTTTTTTAAATACTTGCCAAAAGGAAACCTCAGAAACTATCGCACTCAGAATATTCCTTGCCCCTAAACTCGCCAGTTGCCAAAGAGAACAAGAAAGGGAGGGCGGTAAGCTTGTCGTCTTGTAGGCCTGCACCAGGTGCGTATTCTAAATGGAAAGTGAGTATAACAAATGTAGAAGTCAAATCCTTTCTTTGTTTTAAGTTGTGGTAGTGAAGGTTGCATGTGGTTCTCATCAAGGCTTTTATTAGCTGCAGCTTCTAAAATGCCCTATTTTGATAACTTCAGTCCGTTGGTTCGTCTGGTATGCCACTGTCACCCTTCGCCACTCTGGGCTTTGAGCCAGCTGTAATTACGTAGTGTTTGTGATTTCTTGTGTCTGGTGATCATGAAAAGAACCGAACCTACGTATTTATTTTATCTGATGGCTCTCGTAATTTTGCCATGTTGCAAAGTGAACTTCCTTTCTGCAGTTTCCATTTATAACCCATTAATTCGCAAACTATACACATGTGCGTGATTTATCATCATCTTTGACACCATTCCAGGTCAAATGCTCTTAAGTTTAGTATAAAACAGAAAAAAATGTAAAACAATATAGCTCCATATAACTCAAAAGTATGCTGCCAGCTACAGTATATAACACTGTAACTTCAAGAATGAATAAAGTTCAAGGAAAATATCTTTATACACAAATAAACCATAAGGTGGAAACAGTGAAGTGGGGAAATATAACTAACATACCCACTTCCATAAACGCGCAGATCACAAATGTTTTTACTTTAACTTTTGATACAGACATCAAAGCTTCTCACTCACAGGGCCTAATCTAGGCATCTGGGAAATTTTTTTTCCAAGATTGGAAAAAAATAGTGGAGATGTTTTATTAAATCTTATAAATAACAATAAAAGTCCCCTTATGTCCCATGTGTGGGTTTTAAGTTATGGTCACATGACCTCAGGCCCTGAAAATGCAGTAAACGTTGTTGTGCTGTGCTATAATGTCCTCAAATCATCTACATGGTCATTAAATGACAAATAATCCACAAAATAATAAATGATACACATACAGATATGTAAACATTATTCAATATTGGCAACTTTATTTTAAGTGATGTGTTCTTGAATGGATTTCTTTAAGTAGTGCAAATTAGTGTGTCTAGCGGTGGGTTCCTCAGAAAAATATCACAACTACGTACCCAAAGCATATCAATGTCATTAAATGAAACAAAACCCAAAGACCATCAATCAGTTTGCCCTTCACCGTAGTCTGGTTCTTCACTTGCATCTGGGTTTTCAGAACTACTGCAGCCACCACCACGACAGTGAGCACACAGTAGAGAACATTGAACACCAGCTTTTCTGCAACCACATCCCCGTTCCCAACCAGCCTTGCATTTGCATGATATCAGATTCAAAAAATTGTCAGGGGCTGGAGGCTTATGAGTTAAAACTGGATGTAACTCTCCATTCACCAAATTCCAACCCCAATCACTTGGTAGCAAGTCACAACCTAACCAATGTTGCACCTGATGATAGATATGCAAAGAATGTTCTTTTGCTGCTACTGAAGTTGGTGGAAGTGATGCAAGTTGGAGCTGGGTGTGAATAGAGCATTTTGCAACTGCTTTCATCAAACATTGATGTCTGTGCTCGTTCAAGGATGAGGTGGTTTTTGGAGCTCCATATAGGGCAAGCAGGAACTCTTCCCCAGCACACTTAACATCAGATTCCGATGAAGATGGGTCATTGAAGACTTCCACACATGTTTTCAATTCTGGACACCTCAGATGCAGGTTGAATATTTTCTTCTTTCCTTGTCTGTGGAGAGCTGAAGTTGTATTACAACCTGACATGGCATGCAGAAAGAAAAGATTAGAGCAAGATCCTGCTGGGAGGCTATGCTGAACCTGTCTGATGTTATACACTTTGTTTGATTGGGTTCCACTTCCAGGCTTGAATAAGTAGAGACTATTGTCCTCTTGACAAAGTTGTATCAGAAGAATAAGTAGGTCTGTGTCAGTCCCTACCAGTAAAACATCTTTGTTCTGTGACAGCTCTATTGCAGTCTGTACTATCAGAGTTTCTGCATCTGCTGCTGTTTCTTTGACTATTATCCCAGCTTGTTCCAAGTGAACCTTCAGTCCACTAATCAGTCTTGCCTTGTTCTTTCCATTTTCCAAGAATCTGTCATGTCTCATAGTGATAGGCATCTCATCAGTGAAAAGTATTCCTGTAGACTGGACCTTCTTTCCTTCTTTGCTCTGTGACTCTGCTCTACATTCTTTGTGCTAGGGCCACCACTGTAACCATCAAAGATGACATAGCAGTTTCTGTGGAAGTGCCTCTCTATGTAAGATATATAGGTCTTATATACTGTACATCACTATATGTGCCGTGTTGTGGCCATACCATGTGCCATAGTGAATAACCACCATCTACTACAAATATACCTTCAGTAGAATATTTTTGTTCACAGTCATAATAAGCTTCTATCACTGAATACATAGTAGATTTATCAATCTTTCTCATTGAAATTTCATCATACAAAGAAAGGGGTTGTGGGGCTAACTCTCATTCAGGGTATGAAGCATAATCCTCATCTGATTTTATCACACAAATAATCCTGTTGAACAGTTGCATTATGTTGACTGGTATGATCTCCTCACATACCTTCACAGAATTACTGACACTCGATAGATGAAGGACCTAATCTTTACGATGCAACTTAACCTCTCCAAATGTCTTATCTGTCAGTTTCTTCATAGCCTCTGTGCCAATCTCTACTGCAGCATTACAGTTAATGGTATCATCACCTACCACTCCTGTGGCTATTGACAGCTTTGGAATAGGGGAATGAATTCTCAGCCATTCAGTCAGTTTTTTCATGTCCTGATTATCCCTTATATGATGAGAGTTCCTCAGCTCTACATGTTGTTCTGATGTAGTGAAACTAGTTCCACAGAATTTTTCAAACTCATGGATGAGTTCAGCACAACCAGGCATACCTAGGACCCATCGATTCAAAACACTATCTGTCAGACCCAGACCATGCGTAAGGCCTCCAGTTGTTTTCATTGTTCCCATTAAAACCTGTTCTATGGTCATGTCTGCCAGACTCCTGCCCACATTTTGTCACTGCATCTGATCGTGACGTTGCCTTTGGAAGTAATCCTTCAAACTCAGACGGGATCATCTTTATTTCCAACTGGGACATCTGCTGGAGACAGGTGAGAATATTTGGCATATGCTAAGTGTCCTGCTGCATGAAAATTGGGAGTCATTTCACATACAGTTTTGGGGTGCAGATCCCAATTACCAGTTCTCTCAGCACATGCAAATTCTTGCATCATTGTTTCTTGGTCAAAATATTGTACCCAAAGTTTGATAGTTTGACTGTTACATGCTGCTTCCAACTTGAAAGTCTTCATCTTTTCCATTACTGTGGCCAGGATGGTACTTTTGGTTAAATCTTCCAGAGATCCTGTCTGACTTATGATAGCATCATGCAGAATTCCAAGTTCTGTACATATGGTTTCATCCAACTGAATCTCATTCAAAAAGATGACTGCTAGTGTTGCCTGGGTCAGTAAATGGGCACACAAGGCCCTAGCATAAGAATGGCCTGTCAGCATGCTTTCAATGGAGGCTGTTGCATATACCAGTGACCACAGATCTTCAAGTCCACTTCCACACATTATGTAGCCAACAGCACCCATAAAATACATCAACAAGTGAAAGCCACCCAGCATTACCACTACTGATGACAGTTTACTGTCACTGACTGCAGAAGCAACTATGTCAACAGCTTTTGCGTATAAAGGCTGATTAAATGTAACAAGACATGTCTGCTGGCCTTGTCTTTTACTCTCTTCAGAAGCAAACACCAAAGCAGTATAAATTGCTTCAAGACTGGTTGGCTGCAGGTTCACAAATGGTAAGACAATTACCCTTGAGGTCTCATAGTAACCACTGTTGTTGGTTAGTGTCTCCATGTAACCACTCCAGCTTGGATTTAGTTTTAACTTCACTCATGAAACACACATCCAGAGTGTACCATGCCTTGCAATGTTCACTGTATTAGGTGAGCTGAGGCATTTTAAACTGGTACTGTCCTTTATAGTTATTTCTCGTACACCACTGGTATTGCCTGAAGCTATGTAAGTCTGCAATTTTACTTTATGGATCTGGGTAGCAGTTTCAGCTGAAGGTACCTTTTCTATCCGCGTGGTGAGAACTGCCTCCTCCACTGCATCTGTAGGTGTGATGCACATTATGCCCCCATGCTGCGAAAGGTTCCGTAACCATCCAGTGTACATACATTAAAATCTGCATTATCAAACACAAATACATTGAATGAATCTGGATGTATTACTGGCTGATCATCAAGCATAGCTGAAGATTCATACCTTCTTGCCTCACCATGAGAAGCACCGAGTCCCATTTTGAATAATATTTCTACCAGGTGGTGGGATCCAACATGCCCATAGATGTATGAGGATAGTTCAACTTGAACCATGAACAGAAAAGATCTTGGCCTTGTTGATGAAATAATGGCATGGCTAATAACCACACACTTCTTTTTTTGCCAGCTTCTGCTTTTTCTTTAGTTTGTTGATCACATCATCAAGGAACACTTTCAAACTTTCTGGTACAACAGACGTTGCATTATCAAACGCAGAATATGGAGGCTCATACTCATCATTTTGTTATGCCATACATCAAATATCTTCTTCAAATATTGCTGCAGCTGTCCTTACAATCCTTAAATGCTCTTCCTCAGGATCCAGTGGTTTTTGTGTGTACCATTAACTGTTTAAAATCTTATACCCTGTGTCCTGAAAACAAGCAACAGCCTTCTTCAATGCTACCTTGTTATTATGCCATTGTAGTCATTCAGTTTTTGCCTTAGTGTCTTTTCTGAGCATACAGTGCTAGAAGATGGAAGATATTCCTCAAGTTTCGTAAGAAGCTCTTCAGTAGATTACTGGCACTCATCATTGCTGTTTAAAAAAGACAACAGATGTTTGAGGGCTTTTGCAAGAGCAGCGTCTTGTTTGTGGATGGATGGCAGTTTGTAAAATTTCTTATAACAACTGTTGTGATATTTTCCCTCAGCTCCCACTAGGTCAAAAGCACTATCTATGCGTGTCCTAACAGTGTGCCCCACTCACCATTGCAACGTTCCGCTGCTTTCTTAATGGATTCTTTACACTCAAAAGTTTGCGTTTCATACACATCTCTGTGTTCAATGGCCTCCTCTGATCAGCAGTTTTATCACATTCATCCCCACAAAACAGACAACTAGGCTTAAAGTCAACGTGCTGGAGTGATGATCTGAGGGATTTTGCCTTTTTGGGTGAAGGGTTAAGCACAGATTCAGTGCTAGTGTCTCATGTGTAAGTTTTACAGCAGGCAACGTGAACGCAAATAAATGATAGTCCTTCCAATATCTGGGATATTCCATCTTTTCGGCGTGTGCTGCTGTTGATTATTGTACTTAAACCCCTTGTAACTGTTACTGTATTTCCCTCTGAGAGGGTTTTCCCTAACAAAGAAGACACAATTCCTCTTCATCCATGATCATTCTAAATACAGGGTTGATCAGCATTCAGGATGGCTCCATTTTCTGAAAAATAAAATAATATTTTTTGGAATATAGAGGCAAAATTCGGTCTTTACATTCACTTATGATTTAATATATCAAATTTTGTGTGGTGTGTGCACCAACATTTCTATAGCATTTGGTTCATGGATTATTCAGAATTCATTTTGAGGACCAAAACCGGCAAAATATATAGTTCCAAGGGGCAAAATATTGCAAAAACAGTATTTTGGCTATATTTTAAATTCCACACAGAGGAACGTAGGGGACTTTTAGTATGTTGTATTTAATGATAAGAGGAAGGTGTCTGCCAGCTTTCATCTCTCTCCTATTTTTTTCCAATCTAAAGTTCCGAAATGACTGGACTATGATCCATTCCGTCGATCTGGCCTATCTCTGTGAAGTTGGTATTTTCATGTAACATTTTTATAAATTCATTCTTTTATTTTCTTTTCCACATATCTGCCATCATTAGTGAACTGTGGAATTACCCCAATCAGTGTAGGTGGTATAAAGATAGTCAATGGAAGAGCAGTTCCAGAAAATGAAAATCCTTATCAAGTGTCTGTTGTATCAGACACAGGCAGTTGTTACAGCTCAATTATCAAGAAAAAATGGGTCCTGACAGACGCCCACTGCCTTGCTGACCCAAATGGGCAAGTATTAGTTATCTGTTCCATTTCATTTTTGAACATTACAAAATAGCATAATCACCTCTTGAGTTTCTGTTCAACTTTAACTGAAAATCTTTAAGACGATTCAATCGAGATTTCACATTTCATTATACAGCCTTGCGTAAGTTTAAGCATCTTCCTTGAGTAGCATGTGAAGCAAGTAAACTTCATGAGTTTTAGCCACCTTAATTCAAATATATCCAAAAGTAACAAATAATTTACAAAACTGACAGAGAAATATGAAAATAAGCACCATACAACACCAAATTTTCAGTTTGAGTAACTGCATGATTAACACCCTACTTTGTGAGGCTTGCTGATGCTGCAATGTTTCAAGCTCTACTGTCCTTTTGTTTTTATTCTGAAAGGTCTGATCATCCCCAAATACTGCAAATCCAACAGCCGTTACCCAACAACATTATTTTCTCAATGAAAATTCTAGTCCTGCTTCGCTTGCTCTCTCAGACCTGTCAGTAACTCTCTCCCTCTCATAACTGTCAATAACTTTCTCCCACAGTTATCAATGTAACTAAATTAGTTATTTAGGGCCATAGAAATATGAATTAAGATCTAACAATCCTGAATGCTAAGTAAAGCAACAGAATTATTCTTAATATCCCAAGGTCACTAATAATGTGGGCAGTTTTCAGGGGCAGTTTTCAGTGTAACCACTATAAAACCTGGGAGTCAACATTACAACATTTAGAACACAGTTAAGAACCCTGTCCTACAGAGAAGTTCTCTTACGTCCCAAATGTTAATCTTTGTCCCTTTCATGTGGTTAAACATTCCAACATCACAAGGGCTAAATATTCAGCTCTTCCAGTCATACGTGATTCATCAACTGAAGAATCAAGTATGAATGGAAGGGCTGAATATCTAGCCCTGTAATATTGAAATGTTCAACCACATCAGGAAGAGAAAGTTTAACATATGCCGTGTAGTTTTACAAGCAAGCACTATTTTTCCTTCATTTATCACCAATTTGTACCCATTTCACCATTCATATGGAAGCAACTAATACTCTTCGCTTAATTTCTCTAACATATATGAATATAATTTCTGAATATCTAGCATTTTCTACAAAATGGAGAGAGCTGAAACAATGGATGTGGAAATAGATATTAAAATTAAACAAGGGACTGAATCAATCGCGTTTTCTGTAGGAATAAGGCTTCTTTGTCTACCCTGAAGGTCGGTTACGGTAGCAGCAATCGTCAGGAACAAACATCGGCTAGCGTAGTCCGTTATATTGTCCATGAAAACTTTAATTCTTTCCTAGTAGGTGAACAGTTATTGCTAGGGGTGAGTAAAAATATCTTCCCATTTAATTTTAGGAACACATGTCTTGACTAAACTAACCGCTAAAGAGAGGATAGCATTGAAAATGCCTTTTCCATTTAATATTTTTTATCTCCGACAAAGTATGAGAGAACATAAAGGCTTAACTAAGTCAAAAAGGATAGATATAGCAGTGACTGCTGCCTTGCTTCTTTGCAAATCTATCAGTTTTCAGGAAAAACTCCTAATTCATTAAAAAAATATTTTATTTTCTCACTATAGGACTCTGATATAGCCCTCACTGAGTTTCAGTCTGAACTCAATTTTGAAACTAGTGCAGCAGTCAAGCCCATTTGTCTGGGAGAGGAATCATACATAATCAGAGGAAGGCAAGCAGTAGCCAGTGGTTGGGGAGATTTATATTCTGGTAAGTAATTATCTAAGAATTTATATTATCACAGTTCGTATCACCAAGATGTTTTTTCCGAATTAATTACTACTTTATCAATTACTTTAGGACTTTTTTCCAATGAATGCCAGATGCCAGTGGCACACATGTTCCCACGACAATCTGCTGTGATTTGAGCATCCTAGAAATCAATAAGAAGAAATTTGAAATAGACATTATGAGTCAGGTATAATGGGTATTGGGTTCTAGTGAGGCCTGAAAGCCAGATTATGCACTGGAGATCCATGGGTATTTTGAGTTGAAGTGGAAGTGGAGATGGTTCAGGTTAAATTCATACTTCTCAATAGGTCCTTCCAAGATTCTGAAGCTTAAGTGCATATCCCTGACCTTATTTTCAATCTACTCCTACTCTGCAAAAGGTTGGGGTTCCCAAAATGGTCAATATTGACCCTCAAGAGTCAATAAGACCATCCAAGAAGTTGATGAATCACCAGGGGATCGAAAGGGAGGACAATAAATGGCTAGGAGGTCAATGAATGCCAAGATGAGAAACATTTCTGCATTATGCAAATAGAGCTGCTTCAACATTACCATTAACATAGGGGCGGCTTTGACTTGGCTTGATATTGTTCTGTTATGCTATGTCAGAGGATGCATTATTTCTTGATTTGACTGACTTTGTTCAGTTATGTTGAATTGCAGAAAAAAATAATGATATATCCAAGATAATGAGTCCATTCTATTGCCTAATGTAATTTCCACTTGACCATCAGTCAGTAAAATTTCTGAAATTTAAATATGAACGTATGGATGTGGGGTGCAGGGCAGGGCAGCGCAGGCCAAATCTATAAAAATGTTGTTTGATCCACTTATCATGTTTGCTGTGTTTACCATTGCTAGATAACTAACTATAACTCGACCCTGCCCCACCCCCTGCACCTTCCTCCTCCTCTTCCCTCTCCAAAGACTGTACCATATGTGACATATTCCTGCTCACTTCCTGTACTGAGAGTGAGAATATCCCTTAGATCATACCATACATGAAACATTCATGTCCACTTACTGTACTGAAAGAGCAAGCAAGTCACTGATAAGAGGATGGCCCAGTTACCCAGTACATTCTTGGCGCACTTAGCGCAAGAAGTGGTGCCACTGGACTAGGTGTTGCGACTAAAAATGGAACACAGCATGTGACAGACATAATTGCTGCTGCCAATGCTAAGACAAAGTGCTGATCATAATCACAAGAATATTTGAAAATGTACTCATTACTTCATTTTACAGTGAAACCATACTATTGTAATTTACTGTATGAAAAGACTTTCAGTAGTGATGCCATGGAACTTTCAAAGATGAACAGGTTCACTGTGATAAGAAAACGAAGACCTAAAGTCTTTTAAGGCGCTGAAAGAAAAAATGAAAAGTCAGTAAAATATCAATACTTTTCAGAGTACATACCAATACTGATAGTAAAGGAAGCTTGAAGCGATCTCAAAACAATTCCCTCATTATTGCTAAAAAAAAGGACAATTTCACTCTATCAGTGAGGAAATCAATATTCCAACAGTTAAAAGATTATGAAGGAAACATTTCAATATGCTCTTAAAAATCAGCCATCGATGCTGTGTAAAGAAGAGGTAATGAAATGACTGATGATGTGGGAAAAAAAAAGCTTAGCATCTGAGCTTCAGCTCACACATTTTTCTCTATAACTCGATGGGTTGACTTTAAGCAGTTCAAACCTTCTCACAATCTATGTGAGGTATTACAGTCAAAGTCAACAATGTGTCATTGACGAATTTTTTTCTGCCAAATATCTTACAGCTGATACAAAGATGAAATAATTTTTCAGTGTTAGGAGGAATATTTTGAAAAGCAAAATATAACTCTCAGTCTGCAGTGGCTATTGATGGTACACATGCAATGACTGGTGTAGTAAGTCATAAGGCCTTGTGACAGAGACACATCATAGGTGACCACTGCAGTGTGTACCTGCTTAAAAAGTAATAATCAACCTGACGTATTATCCATGGATGGATAAACTTCTTCTGTCACCCACTATCCGGGAACACTAAAGTCTGAATCTACGTGTACTTACGAGATGCCCTTGAAGATGAATGTTGCAGTAGGAAGCACATTGGGTTTTAATTCTTCAGGAAGAGAAATTGTTAGCTGACAACTGATCACCTCATTTGGGATTGGGAAAACTGCCACTGATGTGTAATACTTCTTGCTCATAGGCCTTTGGAGCCCATGACCAGGTGGATACTTGTGGCTGTCAGTAAGGGCTTGACATACAGAGACATGTGGTGATGGCCCTTGTGATTCCAACTTATGATTTCTTTGAGACAATGATAAGCAGTGACCCCACCTTTCAGGAACTTGCAAAAATGATCGAGCTCCAGCATCTAATTGTGTATGGAATGGGATACGTAATTTAGGCATAAAGCCAAGCGCTGGGACCCACAGGGTCATTCAGCGCTATGATGAGAACAAATGAAAATGGAAATTATATAAGTAATGAGTTTAAAATGGATATTCTAAAGATCAGTGCTTAAAATGGTAAAATCTAAGAGATTTAATTACTAATGGAATTAAAAACTGCCATAAATAAGATAAAAAATACTTAACTATATAAAATTATAACATTTTTTATAAAAACCACAAGCTTTTAAAAAACTCAAAACAGGGCCAACATCTATGTTGTTTCCTAAAATTTCTGTCATGGTTTTACCATCTAAATGGTCCTGTGTACATCCTCCTCTCATTAGCATACCTGGTGCAGTGAACCAGAATGTGCTCAACTGTCAAAGGGCTATCACAGTGAACACACTGGAACACTACTACCATCAAGAAGAAAACTGTGTCAGTCGGCAGTGACCAATCCTCAGCCTTGTTAGAATAACTTCAGTCCTCCTGTTGCTTTGATAGGATGATTGCCAAAATCCTATTTGAGGTCTAATAGTTTTTAACTTCTTATTATTAGCAAGAAGGGGAGATGACCATCGCTCCTGCCACTTGCTTAGAATATAATTGCGAATAGAGATTTTCATATCTAAGTGGGAACTATATTTATATCAATTTCTCCTTGGGTACAAGCATTCTTTGCTCCTCTATCTGCTTCTTCATTCCCTGGGGTCCCAGCATGACTAAGAATCCAACAAAAACATACGGTTTTATGCATACATGAAATGTGAAACAGCCATGCCTGAGCCTTCTGTAATAAAGGATGAGATGAATTATAATTGTTCAGTCTTTCCAGAGCACTTTTACAGTGTGAATATATAAGACTAGACTTCTTATTTTAATATGTTATATCTAGGGCTTTAACAATGGCAGATAGTTCAGCTGTATATACTGAAGCAGCTGCAGACAGCTTTGCAACATCTCAAAAATTATCTGTGACAACAGCTAAACCTACTCCCTCGCTTGACTTGGAGCCATCTGTATAAATTTTATAGTCGTTATTATGAACTTCATCATGTTCTAAAAACAGTGACTTTATTACTTCAACAGGAGTGTTCTTTTTCACTATATTTTTCTTGCACAATTCAGCTTTTGGTATGAGCCATTGTGGAATTTTGGAAGGGGCCAATCGTGAACATTCTGAGTCTGTATGGAATTATCATTTACAGATGCATTTAGCCGAATCTGGAAAGGAACAGAGGATCTTGGCTTGAACTTGCTAGCATTAAGTTGACGAATAACCTTATTTGATGGATTGTTAGCATTACTTTTAATCTTCATCAAGTATCGGAGGCTTAACTCCTCTCGTCGTAAATCAAGTAGAAGTTGGTGCGTGTCCACATAAAGACTCTTGAAAGATGTTGGAAAAGACCCAGAGCAAATATGTAAAGCCAATTTGTGGACTACATCAATTTCGTGGAGTTTACTTTTGCATGTTGATGAATAAAACTGACATACATAATCCAACTTTGATCTACATAAATCATCATATAGTTGTAGCAAAGATTTTTTTATCTGCCACCCAGTTAAAGCCAGAGATCACTTTCAAAAGATTGAGAGATTTTTTTTTACTCTGCACTTTAAATTTTCAATATGATTAGACCAAGTGAGTTTGGAATAAAAAATAATTCCTAAAAACTTTACATCATCCGCATATGGTAGAACAGACCCATCAAGTTTCAAATTTGGTATAGCTTCTTGACGTCTACACCTAGTAAAATGAACAGCAACCTCTTACTTGTAGAAAACCTGAAGCCATTTTGTCTTGCCCGTCTAGAGATAGAGTTGATGGGTTTTTGTAAATATCTCCAAGCCGATTCAGCATCATGTGCAATGCAATAAATAGCTAAACCATCAACAAAAAGTGAGGCCTGTACAGGATCTGAAACTTCATTGATGACACTAGCAATGGCAACAGCAGAGCAAGTTACACTTAACACACTCCCCTGTGGAACACCTTCTAGTTTGAATGGGGAAAACAACATTTCCTATTCTTACTCTTATAGACCGGTCTGTTAAAAAGGAATTAATGAACCTAATCATATCTCCTTTAATGCCTAATTTATGTAGCTGCTTAAAAAGCCCAGTTAAATTTGATTATAAAGTCTTAGCAGTGGGTCCAGGGTAGATCTGTTTTTTCAAAAGCCAGACTGGAGTGGAGAAAGTAATTTGTGTGTTTATAAATGCCAGATTAAACAAGAGTTGGTGATCTTCTCCATCAGCTTGCATACACAGCTAGTAAGAGCTATGGGCCTGTAACTAGTAGTCTGATTAGGGTCTTTATTTGGTTTTTGAATTGAAATTACTAAAGCAATTTTCCATCCTTTTGGTAAGATTCCAGTATCCCAAATTTTCTATTAATAATCTTCAAGATGTAAGTTTTTGCCTCTTCAGGTAACTGTCAAAGCATTACATACAGGATAGTATCCTCACCAGGAGAAGTATCATACGTTGAAGAAAGGGCATCTTATAGCTTATGAAGAGAGAATTTGGTATTGTAAGCTTCAAGATTACCACCAGATAAATCTAAAGGAACCTGGGAGTTCCTAATCTTCTGAAAATCGGTGGGATAATTATTTGGGCTTGAAATATTGGAAAAGTGCTGACCTAGGTATTCAGCTACACCTTTGGGACTTGTTATTAGTGAATCTCCAGCCTTTAAGAGGGTGTTTTGCGAGGAGAAAATTTCTCTGCAAGCTTCCTTACTTTCTTCCAACTATTCTGGGTGGAGTTTTTAATTAGTCTCATTTAGGTAGTATATCCATGTATTTCTTTTTGCACTACGAAAATATCGACGCAGGAACGCCTTGTTATTCCTTTCCAGCACGCGGAAGGGCCCCCTGTAAGGCCTGGTCAGTGGAGGGCGGACGGCGTCATCCCTAACAAAGACGTGGGTGGTGGAGGACAAGCTGGGCGGCGTGAAGGTGACCGACCTGTCGGTATATGTCCACTTACAGGGGGCGAACTTGCCGACTATGTGGTGAAGCCTCTGGACAGATGGGTTGTGGCGGTCCTCTGTGACTAGCTCGCCCGGGACTCCAAGGGACTCGCCGTAGGTTTTCTCAGCTGCAGACGGGTCGCTGTTGGCCCTGGGGGTGGTTCTCAGCCCGAGGAGGACCCACGGCAGCTGGTATTTCCAATCCTCAGCGGTGCAGCGGGCCATGAGGGACGCCTTCAGGGACCTGTGAAAACGCTCGTCCAAGCAGTTGGCCGCGGGGTTGTAGGCGGTGGTGGTGTGATGAGCTGTCCCCAGCAGACGTGCCAGGGCGGTCCCCAATTCAGTTGTAATATGGTCAGGGACGCAGAAGCGGCTGATCCAACCAGAGAGTAGGGCCTCGGCGCACGCACTGGCGGTGGCTTCTTGCATGGGTGTGGCTTCGGGCCACCTTGTTGAGCAGTCGACCACCATCAGGAGATAACTGGCCCCGCCTGACGGGGGAAGGGGCCAGATGATGTCGATGTGATCATGGCCGAACCGCCGCCCTGGTTGCGGAAACTCGCCTACCCCAGACTCGGTGTGACGGCCCACTTTGCTGGCTTGGCACTGCAGGCACTGCCTCGACCAGGTCCTCACGTTCTTCTGCACTCCGTGCCAGATGAACTTCTCTGACAGCAGCTTGGCCGTCATCCTGCTGGAGGGGTGGGACAGCCCGTGGATGACGTCAAATACCTGGCAGCGGCAGGAGGCAGGCACCAGGGGGCGGGGCTGGCTGGTACTGACGTCGCAGAGGAGATTTGGACCCCCGAGGGCGAGGGGCATGTCCCTCCACTTCAGGGATGTGATGGCCGTGCAGTAGGCTGGAGCCTCTGGGTCGGCGGCCTGCTCCCTGGCAAGGTCCTCGTAGTTGATCCCGAGTTGCACCCCGTTAAGCTCGATCCTGGAGAGGGCGTCTGCCACAGGGTTCTTCTTGCCAGGGAGGTATTTGACTGAACAGGTGAACTCTGCGATGGCCGTGAGGTGTCGCTGCTGCCTGGAAGACCATGTGTCCCCCTGCTTGGTGAAGGTGTGGACCAGCGGCTGGTGGTCCGTGTAGATTGTGAAGGGCGTGCCCTCCAGGAGGAACTTGAAGTGCCGGACTGCCCAGTATACTGCGCAGAGTTCCCTGTCGAAGGTGCTGTAGCGGGCCTCTGCGGGGTTCAACTTCTTGCTGAAGAAGGCGATGGGCTGGGGCTGCCGTCGATGACCTGCTCCAGGACAGCTCCATATGCAACGCTGCTGGCGTCCGTCGTGAGCTGGAGGGGAGCGGTGGGGTCCTGGTGGGCGAAGGCGGTTGCCTCGGCGAGGGTGGCCTTTGTCAGGGAGAAGGCCTGCTGCTGGCTGGGTCCGCACGCTAAGGATTTTGGTTGGCCCCTCAGGGTTTCCGTCAAGGGGGCCATGGTGTGTGCAATCCCGAGGATGAACCTCCTGTAGTAATTCACCATCCCAAGGAACTCCTGGACGGCCTTGACGGAGGTGGGGACGGGGAACCTGGTGACGGCCGTGACCTTAGATGTGAGTGGGCAGACACCATCCGGGGATATCTCGTGACCCAGGAAGTCAGCTTTCTGGATGCCGATGGTGCACTTGTCAAACCTTACGACGAGGCCGTTCTCCTGCAGGCGCTGCAGGACTGCCCGGATGTGCCTCTGGTGCTCTTTGTGGGACCTGGAAAATATAAGGATATCTACATAGCAGACACAGAACTTCAGGTCCCCCAGGATGCTGTGAGATCCTGCATGTTCGGCAGGGGGTAATGGTCAGGTTCCGTTGTGAGGTTGAGCCGCCTATAGTCGCCGCAGGGTCTCCAAGAGCTGTCCGGTTTCTGCACCATGTGGAGAGGGGAGGCCCACGGGTTGGAGGCCTTCTTGCATATTCCCATCCGTTCCATTTCGGCAAAGGTGTTCTTGGCCTCCTGAAGGCACCGAGGGGGAAGCCTCCGGAACCTTGCGTGCATAGGGGGTGGCCTTTGTTTTTATGTGGTGGTAGATGCCATGTTTAGCTGGGGCCATAGGTAGCTGGCGGAGCTTGGGCCTGAATACGCGGGGAACTCCTTCAGCAGCTGTGAGTACTGGTTGGGGGTGGCGGAGCAGATGGTAGGTGCTTTGGGTCACATTGCTAACGGGAGGGACTGGCAGGAGTCAGTGTCAAGGAGGCGCTTTCGACCAACGTCGACTACCAGCCCAAAGTGGGGAAGGAAATCCGCACCCAGGAGTGGGGTCCTTACGTCCGTGACAGCGAAGTCCCAGGCATACCTCCGGCCAAGGATGGGGATCGACAGGAGCCTGGTGCCATAGGAGAGGATGGGGGACCCGTTGGCAGCCGTCAGGAAGGCAGCTGGGTCCGGTGAATGCTTGCGGTCCTCTCTGGACAGCAGGAAGATTGATCTAACGGCCCCTGTGTAGACCAACATCATCTTGCCGGAGACGGTGTTGCGGACGTAGAAGCCTAACGGCTCTGGGCCCCTGGGTTCTTCTGTTGCCATGTGACCCTGTCCTGCTGGCCACTGCCTCCCCCATTTTTTGGACAGGCGAATGGACACGGCGGTTGGCAGTTCCGGGCATCCTTGCAGTACCACCTGTGGTAATAGCAAGGGCCTGGTGGATTCCACCTGTTATGAGACGGTGGGCGCCTCCTGGTGACGGCGCTTATCTCCTCCTCTGCGCCCTCCTCCTGTTGGATGGTGCTGATGGGGTGTGCGGACGCTGGTGCCCGCTTTGTCGCCTTTATGGAGTCAGTTAGCTGCTGCGCCGTGCGGATCAGGACCTCAAGGGGCATGGCGTAGGGCTCGGGGATTTGAGTGCGGACCTCCGGGAGGAGCTGACGGAGGAGCAACTCCCGTGACAGGCTTATTTTGGATTGCTTTCCACTGCCGTCGGTGACAGGGAGGGTGAGGAGGTACTGTATCATGCCCCATGACTCCATGGCTCTCTGATCCTGCCACAGGCTGACAGCAAGGTCGAAGGCACGGGCGGCCCGCTCGGCGACAGGCAGGGAGCAGGTCTCGAGGAGGGACTTCTTTAGGAGGTGGTAGGTGAGGGGGCGTGCGGCGGACACACACGGGAAGAGTTTCTTGTAGATCTCCTCCGGCAGGGCATTGAGTGCTGTGTCAGCTTGCAGTACCACGTCGTTGAGTTCCGCCAGCCTGAATTGACTCTTGACCCTGCATAGCCACACTGACAGGTTCCCCTGAAGGCAGCAGCTTTATGGCAAGGGCGGCTTTTGCTTGTCCTGCCAGGCAGGGTCCCGGGCAGGGAAGCGTGTAGGGCGCGGGCAACGGTGTGGAGGAGCGCGAGAGCCTCAGCGTGTGTAGGGCGCGGGTGATATGGGTGGGAGGTAGACATCTGAATCCGCGAGGTTAGCGGTTAACTGAACGAGGGAGGGGATGTCCGCGTCCATGCTCGCTCTAGCCCTCTTAATTGGAGTGGGATACTCACGTCAAAACGCGCTTAGAAGCGCGCCATGTGAGTCTGCTAATGACGCTGGTGATTTGCCATCGAGAGTCAGCACACCCAAACGCTGGTTACAGCGCTGTTGTGAGTCCGCTAGGGGCGTGGGTAGTTCCTGGAGCCAAGACTGAGTCGCCGTGTGAGTCCACTAATGTCTCCGGGAACCACTCCGGGGTCACCACTTTAAGAGGTGTCAAAGAAACGAGCAGGATAAAATTACTGCTACTTTACTGGTGACCCAGGCGGTTTATATAGCGGCAGACTGACGTCACACCGCGGAATACAATGAGGACAAGGGTGACCTGAGGTCAATAACAATTAACAATAAATATAGTGAACGAATACACTTTGAGTTATACAAATGGACAGAAATTGAGTTGAATACAATCTGATACCTGAGAAAAAGGAATACGACATACAAATTGGAGACAGGTAAATAATCATATACATAGTTTAAATGATTGGATCTACGTGACCCGTAAATCCCAGTGCAGCGAATCGTAGAGGCAAAGAAAATGGGTCGTCACCATAGAAAACCCGCTCAGCGGGGACTTTACAAATTGTTTAATGTTCATGTTAACTGATGTCCTGATCTGGATAATGTAACTAAGTTTACATACTTGCTTGGTGCTCTCGAAGAAGAACCGCTTAGAGTAGTCAAGGCTTTAGGTGTAACGGCTGCTAACTATGATGTTACGTTAGAATTGCTAGACTGTTACTACGGTAATCAACAGCAAACACTGGTTATTCTGCATCGGCACCTGGCCAATATCTTTGTACCAAAGCTTAATCATGTGGATTTGAAAAATTTCTGCATCGAGCTGACCATGTTGTTAGAGCAAATTAAATGTTAGAGTACAGCAGATTTAGGTCAGGGAATGTCCGTGAGTTTGATGAATCAGAACCTCTCTCTATGCAGTGTATACCTTAATATAGTAGATTACTTGTGGAAGTATGTTTATAATTTAGGTGAATTCTTTGAGGCCCTTGATATCCTTATCAGAAGTTTAGAAGACGATGCCCTGCAAAAGGGAGACGACGAGTCTGTAAGACCAAAGACAGCCACAGGAATGTGTCACTTCAGCCAACGAGTGCATGAAACATGTTACTGTCGAAGATCGAGAGCAACAACTAATGTACTCCCAGAGATGCTTTAATTGTTAGGCAAAGGCCATCGTAGCACTCAGTGTAACAGCAAACAGAGTTGCAAACTGTAAGGGCAGGCATAAAAATTGACCTGCACTAGAGTAAATGTTCCATGTCAGTCATCAAGTCATGTCACATCTAGACCAGTAAAGATTCAGAGTAGAAGTAAAAGTTCAGTAAATTCTAAAGTAAACAGCATAAATGAGAATAAAAATAGTAATAAAAAACCCTGTGTAAACGCGAAGTCAGCATATGCATCTGACTCAGGCTTACCACTGACACTATTACAACCATGTCAGCCATCTTGTCCACCCAGAGCCGTCAGGTTCCAACTAGAATGTTTTTGGACACCAGGAGTCAACATAGCTTTGTTTCAAGTCAGTTATCCAAGAAACTAAAGTTGCCAGTACTAAAGAAAGTCTCTCTCTTAATATTGCACCATTTGGGTCTACTGTCATTAGTGGGGAATATGACTTAGTTTCATGTGAAATTCAGATGGGAGACAGAGTCATAAGAACAAAGTTGATAGTGCATGACAGAGTGAACATGCCCATCTACAGCATGGGGTTAGTTAATGTAAAACAACATTTGCAGAACCAAGAGTTCAAGATGGTGGACGAGGAAGTTCGTGATGACTTATTGAAAGATGTAAACGTGTTAATTGGTGCTGATTATTTCAGCCATTTTGCGATCAGTATGGACGAGTGCAATGGAGTTAATCTCTTCATGACTTATCAAGGGGTATCCCCGTATGGGAGGGTCCACCAGTGGGTGCTTAAAGGAGTTCATACATCTGCTGTAAGAGCTTTGTGCATTTGTCAAATGCCAGAACCAGCACACAATATCAATGAATGGTGGTGGCTCGACACAATTGGTATCAGCCCAAAAGAGCAATTCTCTATATCAAATAACGTAGCAATGCAAAAGGTAAAAGACAGTGTATTATGAACTGACCAGGGTTATCAAGTAAGTCTCCCCTTCCGCAACGAGCAACGCCAAACATTAACTACTGTAATGCCGTGGCAGAGTTGAATTCTTTAGAATTGAAGTTTGAGAAAGATCCTAGTCATCGAACTTCTTACGAGCAGATCCTTCAGACTTACCTCGAAGCTGGGTTCATAAAGTAAGTCCCCAACTCGAGAGTCCAAGACTACCACATGCCTCATTTTGGTGTTTTGAAAGAGAGCTCTACTCCTCCCCTTAGGACTGTGTTTAATGCCTCCTCCAAGTCGAATAAAGAAATCTCTTTAAATGATTGCTTATATTCAGGTCCCAGTTTAGTTGAGTTATTATATGACATGTTGTTAAAGTTTAGAGTAAATCCCTACACATTGATCGCAGACATATCAAAAGCCTTCCATCGAGTCCTCCTTGATCCACAGGACACCAAGTGTGTTCAATTCCTGTAGTACAAGGCGCCATTATGGATGGCTACCTTTGCCTTCAGGGTCATGGTATTTGGGATAACAACAAGTCCTTAACTCCTCCAACAGGTCCTTCAGACTCACTTTCAGGGAGCCGGGACGGAAGGATTAGTCAATTTGTTCTTTGTTGACAGCCACACTGAAACGTTTTGCTACTGAGGAAGAAATGTGGGATAATTATGTGACAGTTAAACATCTGTTGGATGAAGCTAACCTACCATTGAGAGGGTGAGCGAGTAATAGCCTAACCTTTGATCAACGGGTGGGAGTCAAGGAACCAGCTGAGATTTCTGCATTAGGAATGTTATGGGATAGAAGTAATGATCCTTCAAGGGGATGCAAGAATTACCTAGTGACTGGGTTCCCATGAAACGTAGGATCCTTTCTTTGTTGGTATCAAACTTTGATCCATTAGGGTTGATAAGTCTAATATGTGTTCAAGGAAAATTTTTCTTACAGAAACTGTAGGAAGAAGGAATAGGACGGGATGATGTTCTGGACACAGAAAAACAGAAAGAGGCTAGAAAAATCTTAGAAGAATTTGTCAATGTGCTTAAGTTAAAGTTTAAGAGAGGGATTTTGTCAGGGGAGTCAGAAATTCATGTCTTTACCAACGCCTCAAGTAAGGCATAAGGGACAGTAGCCTATGTCAGGGGAAGTAAGGGAGAAACCAACCTGTTGACTAGTAAAATGAGAGTAACCCCTAGGAAACAACTACGACTGGCCATACCTAAATTAGAATTATTAGCCTTGTTGTTAGGAATTAGGTTAGCTATAAATTTGGCAAATTTGTTAAAAGTCAGTACAGTTGTAATTTGGACTGCTAGGAAGGTTGTTATAGCCTTGGGTAAATAGCAAGGAGGAAAATAGGAATGTGTTTATAGCTAATAGGGTAGGAGAAGCTAACTGTGTTTTACAGGAATGTGAGTGATTCTGAAGCATGTGCTGACCAAGAGTAATCCAACCAATCTTCTGAATCGAGGGACTACTTTGAGAGAGCTAAAGGTCCTGCCAATCGCCCACAGATCCTAGATGAAGCCTCACAATGCCAGGCTAGCAAGCAAGTTTTTGCTGCCCTCTGTGAATTGCAGGAAGAAGTAGCCATGATACAACTAGCAGGCATCTGTCTATAATGGAGAGTATTGTCAAATTTAGTGTTTTGTTGAATGTAATGAAATATGTCTTGAACTTCATAAAAAATAATGCTAAACCATTTTTGAAACTTGTTCATTTGGAACAAAGGCATTATTTGCCTCCAGTTTATAATTGCTTGGAAAAGGAATCTAAAGTGTCCACTAATATCATTAATTTTATTAACCAGTTAGGGTTCATTTTGGTTGCTGCATTATGGCGTGAATTCGCTAATAGCTATTTTTCACCAGGAATGTTGGTGTCCAGGCCTGAGATGTTTAGCGAAAAAGGTGGTAGATGGATATGTAGCTTGTACTAAAGCCTTCAAGTCCCCTCTACACCATCCACCTTCCCTGCCACTCCCAACTGCATGAACACAGATGACACCCATTTTCCAACTTCAGCATTGACCACACTGGTCCCATCCAGGTGGAAGGGGGAAGTAGGCTACATGTTTCTAGTCACCTGTATGAGCAGCCACGGCATCTATTTGGATTACTGTTCGACACTCAATGCTGCCACATTTATTTTGACGTTAAAAAAGTTTGCTGCAACACATGGGGCGCCCTGTAGTATCTACAGTGATAACCACCAGACATTCCATGCTGCCAGTACCTTCCTACAGGACATCTACAATGAAGATGACACTCAACAGTTCCTGCATGAGCATAGGATTCAGTGGACCTTTCAGACTCCACGAGCTCCTTGGAAAGGAGGTTTTTTCGAACATCTGATTGGGGTTGTGAAGAACAGGTCCAAACAATAATCAAAGAGGCAGAAGCATTAGTGAATAACAGGCCCCTTATTTGTACAGACGATAGCTGCCAGAACGAAATTCTCACCTCTTCTCATCTAATCCAAGGATCCATGATCCATTTAATGCCTCTTGTTGTCCCTCATGGGGATATGTATCACACTATGACAACGAAGCAGATGCGGCATCAGTATTTCTGCCTCACTGACACCTTACGAATCTTTCGACTTCGATGGCAGACAGAGTACTTGAGCTCATAAAGCAGAGACATGTCTTCCGATGGAACTAAGATGGCACTAGCCATTGGAGATGTGGTCTTGGTCAAACTCGATCAAAGAAAACTGAGTTACTGGCTGCTGGGTAGAACTGTAGCAATTTACCCCGATGACCATGGAGTCGTCGATCTTTCAAAGTGCTCTACGAAGGAAAAGAAAGTCTGCGAGCTGTGGAGCACATAATTCCACTTGAGAAGAATGCGTACGATAACAACAGGGATGAAGAAAGCGACAGAGAGACAGCTGATAAATGAATCGAAGAAGTGAGTTGGAAAAAGGACACTGCACAGTGTGGGAGGTGAGCAAGGAGAAAGTGTTGGTTCTTGAGTGAAAGACAAACTCGAACAGGGTGAGAGAGAACAATATACTGATTGTGCTGAACAGTTAGACTCTATAAATGAGCAAGCGAGAATAAAAAGAATGTCAGCAATATCCCAAAAACCCAGAATGCAGGAATGGGTTAGGAATAATGAAGCGTAATGTAAACCCAAAGATGGGTCTTTGTGGAGTGTGAGACAAGTGTAGAGAGGATTTGAAGAGTTAGGAGGTGAATAGAAATGAACATTGTCAGAATCGTAGCCCTCGTGCTGCCGACACTAGCAGCACACAGGTATATTTGTATATATGTACATGTTATGTGTAGTGTTGTGAACCCCTTTGTACGACACCAGTTTTCTCTGGTGACGTCCCATTTTCTTCACCTATACAATTGGTCACGCCTAATGTGCCAGGTCACACGAATTCAATCATTTAAAATATGTATATATTTGTTCACCTGTTGTCAATTGTGTATCTTGTATTTCTTCGTTCACAGGCATCAAGATTATGTCCATTTTGAGTTCTATCTATTTTTACATTGTAAAGTGTACTCGTTCGCTGTATTTTATTGTTAATTATTATCGACCTAAGGTCACTCACGATCTCATTCTTTCGCGGCACGGCACCAGTCTGCCGCTCTATAAACTGCCTGGATCTTGAATAAAGTAGCAGTACTCTTTTACCTGCTCGTTTTTTTTGCACCTCTTACAAAGGTATTGCTTAATGATCCAGATGTAACATAACTGTATAATTGTAGCCTTTTCAGGGTGATGTTAAGAGTTTTTCTGAGGTTAAACAAAATTTTTCTTTGTTCAGTTTGTACCCTTTATTGTAGACCTTATGTCCGTTAGTTCTGTATTTGTTGAAGTTAAAATGTTTAGTTTTGTAATAAAACTGTGAAAAAACCCAACCGAATCTTGCTAGACCTTCTTTTGATGTTTGCCGGTTTTGCACTTCAGGCCGGACTATCATAAGTCTAATAACATATCGACTTAGAGCTAGTGAGTCAGAGGTAAATTTTCTGACAACACTAGTCTTTCTTGGTGGTCTATTCAACCTCTCAGAGGAGTAAGACTTTTTTGATGGCATAACTTTACATTTGCCTTGCCTTGTTGGGGCAGGTGACAGAGGAGGAGATGGAATGGGTACGTAATCTTTTATAACTTGCCCCTTCATATTCCATATTTATATGATGTACCTCTGCCACATGAGATACAGAAGCCCACAATCTCTCTTGTGGAATATTCCCTAAATCTGGGAGCGAGATTGCCTGGGATGCCTCTACAGATGAGGTTAGGGAGGCTTCTGAAGAAGCCTGAAGTGCCCCTAAAGAGGGGGTTTGAGAAGTTCCCACAGAGGAAGCTTCTGGAGCTTGAACAATTTCAAGCTCTGAATCAGGAAGCTGATTCTTTCAAGGGATGGGGCTCCTTTGCCTAGGTTGAGCTAGATTACTTATAAAAGGACGAGATTCCTTCTATGGTAGTGGTTGTTTGCTGAGGGAACTAAATTACTATATTTCTGTTTCACTACATCACTATGTTTGGTTGTTGTAACTGTGAGTTTCTTTGCACATCCCACACTTATGTGCTCTGCATGGGCTTTAAGCAAAGCTTCCTGTTCAACCATGTAAGATTCACAATTCCTATCTCTAGGACTATGTTCCTCCTTACAGTTTATACAGTTCAACTTTCTTGAACAATCACCATGCTCTGGGAGACAGCATGCACCACAGAGCTTAGGTCTTGCACATACCTGGGATGGATGGCCATAATCAAAACAGTTGAAACACTGAAATGGCCGGGGCTTTAAAGGACGAATATTGATTATTTCTTTTTCAGTTTCAATGAAATTTGGCAAGTCTTCATCATAAAATGTAAAAATAGTCATGGAAGACCTACATACTTTAAATACTCTCCAAACGTTTGGAGGACACTTATCAGGGATTTCCTCCTCTGAAAATTCATGTAAGTCCTGGTGGAAGATGACTCCTTTATTATAGCTAAAATTGTAGTAAGGCTTTACTTCTTTTATCTTACCTTCTGGGGCAATCCTCCAGTTGGATATCATGGCTGCCTGTTCCACTGATTCAGCATGACTCAAAATACTGTCTTGTCCAAAGTGTTTAATTCTGGAATTACTGACGCCTTCTATCTAATATTTTAAATATCTCCTGAATAGTATTAAGTCACCCACTTCTCTTGAACTGTTACTACAAGCCATTTTGCTAGCTTGGGGGTTCTTGCTACTGGGTTGTTACTTATTTTGTTGTCATCAGGGTTTTTTGGATAATACACCTTCAGGTTAGAAGCAGCCCTTTTTACTAATAAGCATGAGATATTCTTTCTAGACTTCTTACATTCAGAGAAGGTAACCAAAGCCTCTTTGAAAAGTGTCTGCCAATTTGGGTCCAGTTTCTTTAATAATTCCATATTTGCTACATTCTTCTTCTATTATTTCACATCTCATATCTAATGGAAGAGACTCGATGAACAAGGTAGATTTGTCTTCCTCAGGCTCAATACTTGGGCAAATAAATAGTTCTAGTGTTGCCACCAGTTTATTTGCACTTTCAGCAGATTCCAAAGCAGATGCCTCATGTCTCGAAGTTGATCCAAGGTCATCAATATTTGGAAGATTTTCAATCTCCAAGGTGGGTGCAAAGGTCGTCATCTGTGCCAAAAGAGTATCATGAGAGGGCCCAGGGATACTCGAATCTTTAGTGCTAAAACTCATAAAGATCGAATAGAGAGAAAAAAAATTAGGTAAACCCGGATGCCTTAAAAAGATATCATCAGCCTTTCCTGTAGTTTAATTTCCCACTAATGGCACAGGTGAGAACCAGCTCCCAAATATCCACATCCCTACCCTGCCCCAAGTGTGAACCAAACCCACTTGCTAGGACTGAGGGTATTACAAGAGTACCATCATCCCCACCCTAACCATACCAGGGCAAACAGGATAGAATGCCGAGAGTCCTATCCCCAGAGCCAGACATCCGCCCCAAGGATCCGTGACCCAGTCCTAAAGAATAGTTCCACCCTTGAGGTATCAATCTGATATCTCTCAAGTCCAAACATTATCGGGTAGTTGATGGCCCTACCACAGTCCCCACTATTTGGCTTCGGATATAAACCCAGTCCGAGCTATGATATCTTTTCCTATTCAACAGGTCCAATAAATTTTAGCAAAAGTGGAAAATTCCACAAAAATTAATCCAAATAAATATATAATGATATATGGGTCTCTTGGACTCAAACCCGGGAACAAATTCCTGGGGTTCAAGAGCCCCCTCACCACGTCAAGGTGGTCCCAAGTCGCGGGTGCCTAACTCTGTGTACCTCATGGGAATTGTGGCCCATACAGACCTTCTCACTCAGTCCCTTCATAAAATCTTATCATTCCGTAATCAATTCTACATCGCAATTCTGTCTTCTTCAAAGAGCTTGACCTTTTATAATTTAAGAAAAAAAACTCCAGGCTTTCACATTCTATATCAATTTAGAATATGAACACTCAAAAATACATTTCATATTTGTAATTACAAAGGTGAAGATGACTAAAATTTCAGTGAGAAAAATATATACCAACTGTTGAAACTTGACACCACAATTCTGCTTAGTTCAATCCGACTCATGATGCTTGATCAACAAATCTGCCTATCCAGCCCTTCCAGGTCTTTCTCTCCTCCTTCCTCCCAGTGCTTCTTAACTGTACATTCTTTTCACTAATAATCATCTTTCACTATTTCCCCATGACATAAATATCTCATTGCACGCTAATCCCTCCTTGCACCTACACTAACTTTTTATAACAACCATTCTGTGTATTTCCACATTTCTCACCCTTCCGTTTCTACTTATACAACAAAAACTTAGCCAACAACTCATCTTTGCCGCCTCCACTTTCTTTCTTTCATTCATATCCAACATCCACACTTCACTTCCACAGAGGAGAACTGATTCAGCGATCCTTTCATACATTTCATCCAATCTTGTCTGTCATAGACACTCCGACTTTCCTCCTAATTCCTCCTAATCTTTTGCATACATCCTGCTACCTATCTTAATCACCTATTTTGTGACTCATTTCTACTCTCATCCAACCATAATTTGCAATCTGTTTCCAATAATTTCCTTTACCAAAAAATGCATATAATATAAGAGAACTCGATTAACTGCATGTAAAGTTAGAAGTTTATTCTTCAGTTACTATCAAGTTTGATTTTCTATATTTCATAATATAAATCAAAAGAATTACAACAAGTGTTGTGACATTGACCTAAAAAAAAAGCCACAGGGTGCTCAGTACTACTGTACATCCCTCCATCCTTAGCCAAAAAGTAGCTTTTACACTAAATATTAACTCAAAGCTTAACTGAGAAACAGTGTCTAATTTTCTGCTCAACTCAAAACAAAACAGTTTATTCTAACCCCAAAATATGTGATCTAACTTATAGCTCATCTTGCAATTTTAAAACAAAAATTCACGTAATTTGATACAACCAAGTAATCAGTGTCACCTTGACATTAAGCACTAGACACCAATCAGAAATACTCATAAAACCTAATTATTTGACATTTTACAAGCACCACATCGGAATATTCTTAAGTCAGTTATCATAATAAACCAATTATTGAGATAAAACCGAAAACCATATTAAGTTACCTTTACCATGAAAATCAAACAGTCCATTGTAAAGCACACTGACCATTATTATTTATGACAAAGCAGATTACCACTGTGAAATATTTAGTATCATTTTGACAGTTCATAGTCTACAAATCACACTGGCATCTATGTTTGACAAATGGAATGAACTGACATAGGACTGCCAGTCACTCAGGTGTGTCCATATATTGGAGTCAATCCATGACTAGAAGGAGGTATGGCTTTATCAACTGGTAGACCGCAGCCATATTCTAGGTCCTCTAATGTAACTTTGTTCATCAAGAGGTAACAGCTTAATGGGAGTGGTGTCCCTTAAGTACATTTTTCCTTCTGGGCTTTCTACTACCACCTCTATTCCTTCATGATGGACAACAGTCGTATGTATGGCACTGGGCCATAGTTGGTACCTATCAATCTTTGCAGATTTAAGCAAAACTTGATCGATCACAGCAACATTGTCTGCTGTGGCATGCTGTCTTTTATCAATATACTCTTTGCTGACCATCTTACATTTCCAGTCCTGGTCAGTATCTTCTTCATCTAAGGATCCCATTTCAACAATGAATCTTGAGCATCTAAGGATCCCATTTCAACAATGAATCTTGAGCATTTTGGTTTCATCTCATGACCAAACATCAAGAGATAAGATGCAGCTCTCATAGATGAATGGGGTGTGGAGCAATACGCCATCAGTAAGTCACAATAAGGCTTTCGTGAGAGACATATGATGTTTAACTTAACTTCACCACTGGTCTATAGCCACAATGATGGTGACAGAACATGTCTGATTCCAAGTTTAACAGGGAAGTTTTTCAATTCTGCTTCAGAACTGAAAAAATTCCCTGTTAAACTCGGAAAAGATCATCCATTAGTACTTTGAATCCAGCAAATATGGGTGCAGTAACACTATCAGTTTTTCTACTGTGATCAACTTCGTTATAACCATTTCGAAGTATCAAATTCTGGGAGACACAAAGGCGTTTCTTAGAGGGGAATTAGTTAGGAAGGGTTATAAGCTGCGTTTTGCAGGGCTTGAATTAGAGGGTAGTTTGTTAGTTAGGAAGACTGGATACAGATTGAGGAATGGTGAGGATAAAGGTGATACGACTCAAATAGTGGTTCCTGGGAGTTTAGTAACTACGGTGTTAGATATTGTTCATGGTAGGTCGGGCAGTGCCTAAGAAGGATGGTTCAGTCCGAGTTTGTGTAGACTCTAGGAAGTTGAACGAGAAAACCATTCCTGATCGCTACCCTGTGGCATGTTTGCCAGATTTATTCATAGAGACTGGGGGAAGAGGATTTATTCCTCAATTGATCTGATGCAAGGGTATTTACAAGTACTGCTTAGTGAGGAGAGTCGAGAGTACACGGCCTTCTCTTTGCCAAAGGGGCATTATGAGTTCACGCGGATGCTGTTTGGTTTAGCAGGCAGTCCGATGACATTTACTAGACTAATGGATACAGTTTTGCATGGTTCATTAGGGAAAAAAGTGTTTATTCACATGGATGACATCCTAGTTGCCACTGATTCAGTAGAAGAACATTTAGAAGTTCTTAGAGAAGTCTTTAGGAGGCTTAGATTAGCGGGTTTGAAGATAAAGTTAGCTAAGTGTAATTTTCTCAAGAGGCGGATAGTATATTTAGGTCATGTCATTTCTAAAGAGGGTGTTAGAGTAAATGAGGATAAGGTTAGAGCAATTGTAGATTTTGCCACTCCCAAGACTAAAAAGCAGATTCGGTCATTTTTAGTGATGGCAGGATTTTTCCGTAGATTTGTGAAGGGCCTTGGTAAATCCCCCAGTGTTGAAGTTTCCTGATTTGGAACGTCCTTTCACATTGGTAACAGACGCTAGTTATGATGGTATAGGGGCATGCCTTGTGCAGAAGTTCAATGGAAGACTCCATCCGATTGCATTTTACAGTAGGAAGTTTAAGACATGAGGTAGTAATGAACAGTTATGGTCGGCAGTAGACAAAGAGGCCTTTGCCGTGGTGTCTAGTCTGATGCACTTTAAAATGCTCCTCCTGGGCAATCAAGTAGAGGTTCTGATGGATCATAAGCCATTGTTGGGTATTTTTAATAAGCCAGATCTTTCCCCAAAAAGACTTCGGTGGTATTTGACAAGCAGAGATTTTGATGCTAAGCTTAAGTATATAGAGGGTAGACAGAATGTCGTAGCAGATGCCCTTAGTAGAAGTTTTGTTGATGAAGAGGGTACTCGTGTATGTTATGTATCCAGGGATAGCATAGATTGGGATATTAGTTTGCTGCAATTTTGGAGTTGGCCCTTACTGAACTTTCAATTGGACAGTTATTGTATCTGGACGGGGACGTCCAGGAGTAGGTGGTCCGAGCTCCTATTATGTCTGGGTTCTTGTTGGACAACAGTGAAATATGTGATGACCTGCTAGTGGCGTTTTGCTGCAGGTGGATTTGTGCTGACATTGAAATTTGCTCAGTCACTTGCAGAGACCTATTTGATCATGGTCCGAGCACATGGAAACAGCATGCACCGGAAATGCCCAGATTCCGATGGGGTATGTGCATGTGTGTGTGCGATCCCTCATGAGTTACTTATGAGAGGAACAGTGACTCTCACAGGGAGACTGCTTCGATCTCTAGTGGCAGACATGTGTTTTAGCCTGGTAAAGAAATTGTCAGTATGGAGATACGTTATTTACAGCCATAGAACATGAGTAAGAACATCCAGTGACACTGATATCTTTTCCAGACTTTAGAGTAGCAGTGAAACCGAACGATGTCTGCATAATGAAATTGTCTATTTGTGCATTTTTTCTGTCTTGAATATGTACATTCATTCCAGGCTTTTAATATAATGAAATGTTTCTCTCAACAGGAATCGAACATCGTCCTGGGAGGGACGAATATTTGGAAGTGGTGTGTTTTACTCTTACATGCGATATGACTTATTTGTGGTCTTTATGACCTTATTACTTTGCTTGATGACCAGGGTATTATTCACTAGTATTGCTTGGCACAAAATCGTTATTCTACTTGCTTGTGAAACAGTATTTCCTCTAGTTAGGTTTTCCAATGATAAGGGGTGTGAATCACTCCATTTCATGACCGTAGCTTTTGCTGAATCACTTCCGTTAAATTTGTCAATAAAGTTTAGCTTGGTATGTCAGTGTCTCATTTCAGTAGGCCTTTGTGTAAAGATAGGTTTAGTGAGAGTCTTATGACGAAGGAGATGGGATCTGCTGACCCAAGGAAAGAGCCACGGCTACCAGAGACATCTCAAGAAAAATGAGATGCTTGATTCAGTTCTTAAAACAGACGCACCTCAATAAAGATGGCCCTTCGAACCTGGGCCGTTAACAAATATAATAATCCACAACAACTAATATCAGTTCTCCTGTCAACCATGGTCCTAACAAATCTGCTGCAAGACCCTGCCACAATGCATTCTGCAGTGATTGTGCCACTGGTTTTTGTGGTGTGCTTTGAGCAACCAATAAGCAACTATGGTATTTTTAGTAAAGTGTCTCAGCTTCCTAGTCCATAAGAGGCCACCAGTCTTTCGTCCTGACTCTGCATTTTGTCTTGCTAATGCCTTGGTGTCCTGAAGGGGCCAGCTGTAACCTTCTGTCTCAGACACTTTGGAATGAAAAGTAAATAGTCTCTCCAGCCTGCACTTTTCAGGTGAAATAGGCAATCAGCAATATCTGTAGATCACTTTGAAATCACACCTTTTCATTCTGAGGACTTATCTTTCTACATCGGCACTAGGTCCAGACTTTAGGCCCAAAAATCCGTTCAAGAAGTTTGTGGTTGGTTTCCAACTCAAAGAATATGCTGTACAAATACAAGCTAAATTGTTCACTAACCCAAAAAAAAGAGCTAAGGATTCCCTTTCTGGCTGGATTGTCATTCTACCTAGGTCAAACTTTGGGACACGTAAAATACAGCCTTCCTGCAGTCTCCTTGCAGTTGCACCAAAACAGCTCAGAATGCATACAAGGAAGCATCTGTGACAACACGAGTTTTACAATCAACTTTAAAGAAACAAGTCTCTGAGCTAGACATCACTTGTCTGAGCTGTTTGAAAGCCAACTTTTGCCCATTCTTCCAGATGAATTCATTTTCTTCACTCAAAAGACTGAATTGGTCTACTAGATTAGCCAACTCTGGGATGAATCTTCCTGTGTAGTAAACTGGCCCTAAGAATGGCGTGACCTCACTAACATTCTTGGGTGACACTGCGCCCTTAATTGCTGCAATCTGTTCTGGACTTGGATTAACTCTTCCCTTTGTCAGCTCATCATCAAAGAAAGTTAATATCTCTAATCAAAATTCACAATCCTTCTGGTTGAGGATGAGTTCGACCTAAACCAGTCAATTCAAGATTGCAAGAAGTTTGTGTCATAATTCTCAAGGTTCCGACTCTAGACCATGACATCTTCTGTGATGTTAGTTACACATTGGCAGTCTGACAGAACACCTCTGATGATCTTCTGGTGCATTTTGAATACCAAACTCACTCCAAACATCAACCACCAATACTGGAAGGTACCCTGGTGTGTCCCGAACATGTTAATTCTCCTAGACCCTCAGCTAAACTTATCTGATGAAATCCCGTTGTGAGGTCAAGCTTGTTAAAAAACGAGCTGGCATTCAAATCGATCACCAGTTTATCGACCGTCACGTTAGGGTGTCTCTCTCAAATGATGGCGCTGTTTGCCAGCCTTATATTAATACACACACAAATGCTTCATTGCCCTTTGGGACCACCTCAAGTGGTGGAACTAAGCAAGTTTGTAAGGGACCGCATCGCGGTCCTATGGGCACACGTGCGTGTGAGTCAGCCATCGGACAAAACAAGACAATGAAGCATCCTCTCTCTCTCTCTCTCTCTCTCTCTCTCTCTCTCTCTCTCTCTCTCGTGCATCAGCGGCGATCGCTCGAAGGAACGCAACTTCTACCATACAATATTCCTGTCTATTTCTCTCCAACCATTGTTGTCTCGATTCATGTACAATCACCACTACTTGCATTGCCATGCAAGCATTCCGATCATGTACTCATAATATTCCACCGAATCTTCTGTATCAAACTGTATGTATGTTTCTGTTTGTGCAGATGCCAAACGTCTCGCCATTTCACGTATATTATGCTACTGCATTGTATTCATTAATCTGTCTCGAATCTCATGCAAATGTCCATATGTGGAATTTCCTGGCCTTTCCATTGATATATGTTTTATCATTGTACGTTCATTATGTCTCTCACAATCGCCATCTATTTGTCAGTCGACAAGCACAGATGTCCTAAACATAATCTCTGTTTTGTCTTGTGTGTGTGTAGAAACTACATTGCGGCTCGCGCCAGCCAATAACAACTTTGAAGATTCTGTACATTCAATTCAATAAGGAACCACCAATAAACCAGACAACACCCAGCCAGCATGTCACTCAACACCTTCCTTACAAGTTCAGCATCTTTATTTTGTTTCTTTCCTTTCTCCGTTGTTAAATGGTAGCGAAACGTTCTTCCTATCATTAGAGGAAAATAAAAGAAAAGTAAAACTGATTGATATAGATATCACCTTTTTAGTCACATTTTTCTATAACATACACATAAATTTTAATACACGTCCCTCATCGCGCTTGCTTATGGAAATATATAATGTTAGTGCATATGTATATATTCGGTATATCACTAGAAAAATTAAATGGTTATATGAGTAATTTTTTCGTGTGTAACGCAGATAATCGACGAACAATAAACTGCCACTTTCTAACTTTAGGAAAAGCTTAAATAAGACAATGCACTGGAACATAATCGTATTCGTATGTTACTGTCATTTTCAACTGGATCTCATCTCTCTCTCTCTCTCTCTCTCTCTCTCTCTCTCTCTCTCTCTCTCTCTCTCTCTGTGTGTGTGTGTGTGTGCGTGTGTGTGTGTGTGCGCGTGAGTGTGTGTGTGTGTTGCAAACAATGAATCAAATGGCTTCTTTTCCTTATTGAAAATCTTTATGTTGCATTTCCTTTTGTTGTTTCTCCATCCAAACCAAATTTGCACCTTGGCTCTATAATGTTTTCATCGTTAGTGTCGATTCTTCAACGCGGAGTTCTTCTTTCTCATTTAATTTTGGCAATTATTGCCACATTCCTTCTCTTGGTGGCCACCAGGACAACCCCTCGCCCTTCCTCCTCCGTCTACCCACAAAATCCTCCATATCGAGTCTAAAGTCGCTATGCAATTCATTTGAACTGGCGATCAGGACTAGAAAATGAATCTGATACCATTACATCGCTGTGTAATTAACTCTCGAAGCGTGCAAGTCACGTTTCTAAAGCGAGGGCAATTCTTTTTGACTCTAAATCTTTTCTCTGCACACCGATATGATATTCTGTGGAGCCTTGTTCAGCAAGATGATAAACGAGCCTCGTTTGATATGTCCACTAGTGCTCGTGAACGAATTTTGAATCGTTATGATCATAACTTCAGGGAAAAAATGTTACGTTAGGCAATTCCAAATCTGTGTTTATTATTATTATTATTATTATTATTATTATTATTATTATTATTATTATTATTATTATTATTATTATTATTATTATTATTTATATTCCCTCCTAAAATTACGTAATATTTAAAATTAAAGATTTCCAATCTAAATCTACGTAAAATTTTGAAATCTGTCATCAGTATTTAATCGACAGCTTCTTTCTAAAACTACGTAAGAATTTTGGGCTCAACAGTTGCTCCCCTAATCGTCTGAGTCCTTCCAGAGTTTTTCATTAACTGTATAACTGCTTAACTCAGAGCGCACATCAACCAAAGACTCTCTCTCTCTCTCTCTCTCTCTCTCTCTCTCTCTCTCTCTCTCATACACACATACACAGTTTTTCGTTGCAATGACGTGAAATTTATGTTTGCCAAAAAAATAATGTTTCTGACCTACGCCGTCGGCCTTAATTATTTTTTAACAGTAACTTCGACCCCCTCAAAAAAATTTGGGGGGGACTTTAACATGAAATGAATGATCCTAATTGGAAAAGTTCCTCAGTCACCAGAAGGTAAATGAGAAGTCTCCTTTGACATTAAAAATCGTCAATAACGTGAGAGGCGATCTCCCTTCAGAGCGGTCATATTGAAACTCCGGGTCGAGCATAACAATACACTGCCTTTTTCCTGTCTCGTTTAATTATCAAAAGAATATATCATTTTACTACAGGTAAGTTAATCATTACTGCACAATATATTTCGAAATATTACTGCTCTAAGGTCTATTATAGTTGGAGTTAGGAATTTTGCATTGCTCTTGTATAAGTCTCAAATATTAGACAACAGAAAAGCTAGAAAAGCCATTACTCTCTATTCTAAGGTTTTAGAACGATAATTGAGAACTGTTAAATAAGGACTGCCATGAGAAAGTACTTTTGGTTTATTTGGAAAATAACTGTTCTTAAATGAAGGCTAAAACGATATAAATACCTGTCGAATCAATAATATTTAGTCTAGCATTTGTTTGGCCACAACTCTTTTCCTTGTTGTGACCATCCTTATTGGCTATTTTTTCCTTGGCGTGATGAATCGAAAACTTTTATCATACAGAAATTATTTTCATATAATCGAAAACAATTTGTACTTAAAAAAAGGTTTAAATGTTATAGCATCTTACCAAATGAGTAGTTTGAGGGCATAGATATAGCCTTAGCTACCAAATTTCATTTACTTGCTCTCACCAATCTATCGTCTAATGAAAACTCAGATTAAACCAGGATTTGTGACAAATACAAAAAATGCAACTTTTGTAACTTTGAATCGAATAATAAGAGTTATTCTCTAAGTTTTGTTTTCTCAATCCTGAAATACTCTCACCGAGTGCGAAGTTGTAACGTTTTGGAATTTCGTTGATAAACCACGTCTGGTGGTATGCATTTTGTTAAATAACTCTAACAGTGCCTCTGCTTGTCTAAAGTCGAAAAACTGATGGCACAGACCGCATCCTACAGGCCTACATACTGCAGATAACTCTTAATGACTGACAAAATACAGCAGGTGTCCTTATGCATCACAGTAATATGTTTAAAAGACCAGACTTGTTGACACAACTAGTGTAAGACCTACAGACCTACTTACATCCAAGCATTTTTAATAACAAGCTAGATCTTTCTTACTCTATATTATGTGGCATATAAAATACTAATGATGCTCTGACATCAAAATTTACACTGCCAGGACATTTGTGCTACAATAACTTGCTGATAACATAAGACAAGTAAACAGAGAGACTGACCCTCTACGCTTCATATAAGCGCCCTGCTTCAGGTGAGGTTGAAAACGTTCTACATCTGTATCATAAAACTGCCCTGATAAAATCAGATTAATACAAGAAGCATTCAGAAAAGAGTATCCAGCTACCTACAGGCCTATCTATCCTTCACAGTCATGCTACTTATTATTTTTAAGACCAAAAACTGGTAAACCTGAGGAATTCAGTTTCTAGATCCTAAAACATTACGGTGAAATTAAAGACATGAAAAAGCCGTAGTAAGTAAATTGGTCTTTGATGCGTTGAAAAGGACTAAACTCCTACCCAGTTAATGCACTATAGATCAGCTTTTATAACCTCTCGAAAGAGTAAGCAAGACAGGAAATGTTTTCAACGACGAGTGAGAGAGAAGGGAGTATAATTTGTGACGAGCAGTAACTCCTCCGTATGAATAAGCTATGCAGGGTATTGAAGGGGGTTACTGATGAAAGGATAAAGGAAAAAGATACGAGAGAGAAATGAGCCCTGACGAACACCACATGTAAAAATATATTGAGTAAATATATCTCAGTCAGCCATAGAAGAGATAGACTGATCTGAAGACAAAATTAACTTACTAGGTAGGCTAACAGGGCCTTTTGCCGGATTACTGTATGTAGTTTTAGAAAAGTTAGAAACAATGTATTAAAGACTCATCAATGTTCTTGAGAGGGGTCGAGCAGACGAGTAATGTAAGACAGAAGGTCGTTCAAAAGAGATAGAAAGGACTGCTAGGAGCACTGGAACGGTACCCAGCACTCATGAAAGAATTAAACCTGTCACCTATAACATCACGTGGATGGGCAATTTTATCTGTTTACGTGTTCACCATTATACCAGTATAGACATTACACAACCTATGACTCTTTACACTTCATTAAGCCGGTGACTGTCTTTTGCATGGCATAATACACTGACCTGTGAATGAAAGTGGAAAAAAACCCGTAGCCTACTATTGCTTTCTAGAAAATAATAAAAAAAGAATGATAAAAAAATAATGGCAAAATAAGAGAGGAAACCAGTGTAAACAAATAAAAACACCGAAAACCCATATTAAAGTTTTATGAAGCCGAAAGTTTCATGAAAGTACTAAAGATGCGTGTGCTATGTCCCTTGAAAGATAAGAAAAAAAGGATCTCCCAAAAGCTGAGAGAAATTACAGAGATGTGCCGCCATAATGCTCCCGTGGCGGGCTGAGTCACCCTTCTATTTATAGTCCTAAAACCCATTTTTTTTTTATTGTAATCTGTTGGATAAAGTTCAAAGTGCCATGACTACGCGGATAGCTTCGATTTGTATTCAGTCTACGTGGGCCAGCGTCAGACCTCTCACTCTTACCCAAGTTTCAGTGATTACTGTTTTTGAATCTGTTCTCCACAAACCCAGACAAACGTAAGCATTTTCGAAGAAGCTTTTGTGAAAAGCTTTATGCTGATGTAGATTGAGAGTTTTAATACCATTTCGGCAAATTATACTGACGAAAATTTGATAATATCAACTGTATAAAATATAACTTCTGAAACCCAGCGGGCACAAGTGGGATTAGGCGGAAGCTGAACCAGATTATAAATCACCTCTCTTGTATTGTAATTCATAGAATGTGTTCCCAGCACACAGATCCTTTACAAAATCCTGAAAAGGCAACTTGTACCACAGGTCATATATCAAGCAGGGCCGTCAGAATACAGATAGCAATAACACGCCCTTTTATGAAAGAATTCCAATAGGGCTGTGGTGGTCTCACTTATTGCACAGAAACACTGAGACAGCGGAGACAGAAGGATCGCTCTGCTCCTCTCTCTCCAATTCTCAACGAACGACATTTAGCTGCGACTTTCATTAGAGTCCCAAGAAATATGGCAAGAACAAACAGCTGGAAAAACGTATCAGAAGCTTCGCCAACGAAATTAACCTAAATTGAGAGCCTAAAAGGACAGGTACGTTTAAAACCCTTTAACCGTTTAGTACGTATAGTATACGTAGCGCACCAACGCTACCTGAGCCGTTTAGTACGTACAGCAAATGTTTTGACCGTGGCGTTCAGTACGTATATATACGATTGATTTTTCCTTTCAAGGTTAATCCTCTAGAGTAAATTTTCTCTAGGTCCGAGAAAGTGTTGTTGGCCATATCCTAACAAAAACACTTCCTCCCGAACCCCCTTTTATCATAATTTTCCTGATTTTCTGTATCTAATGCGGGAATTCACCAATCACTTGGCGACATCGCTATGTAGCGAGACAATGTGATGTTGGGCTGGTTCGTTCTCTTACACGGAATTCTGGTCTTTCGACTCAGAGGGTAGAAGGGCTATAATCCTATCTGATCCAAATTAGTATCGGTCGTGAGTTACTTTCTTCTTCTCTGTTTTTCTTTTCCAGCTCTAGCGCAAATGAAAAACGGTAAGTAATTGTAGTTTATTGGCAATATTCCGACTGTAATATGAAAATGTACTCACCTGACTCTTTTATTACTTTACAATATGCTCAGTGCAAGTGACTGAACTCCAGATGCGCTTCATTCTGAATAACGGCCGAAAACTGTTTTGTTTACTTATTCTAAACTGCTAAAGTTGGCAATAATTGTAATTTATTTCATCAATTTAACTTCAGCATTTCATAAAAATTACTTCAGAAGCTGTGTATATTATCTTATGTTGCTATACTCACACACACAAACACAAACACGCATTATATATATATATATATATATATATATATATATATATATATATATATATATATATATATATATATATATATATATATATATATATATATATAACATTCGAATAACTAATTGCCGTTACGTATGAATAAATTCTGGAACGTCACAGGTCACAGGGTTAGATCTAGAATGAACAAACTTTCAAACATGAAACAATATGCAAACACCATAATCTAAATGAAAGTTGTGTACAAAATTCTTGCACAAGAGACAATGCTGAAAATTCATCCGACAGTGAGAATGATGAAAGCGAAAACAGAGGGCTAACAAGGTAAAGACAGTTAAGTGAGGTCTACGTATGATGATTGTGAAAAGTTGCCAGTAATTTCCGGGCCTAAGATTTCGTATTTGACAAAAGTGGCAGTTTCATTACATCAATAAAGGAAAATCTTTAAAAATAGATGATGCAATTTATAGGTATCACCATTTTCTTAATCAAATTATCCTTTAGTCATAGAGAGAGAGAGAAAGAGAGAGAGAGAGATAACTGTTTTCTTCATATTGTTCCTTAGCATTCTTTTGAACACTGGGTGTCATATACAGTATAATTCAAACCTAACAATTTGACATTGATAAATCATAACGTTCGAGAATTCTAACAACACTATAAAAAGAACAATTAGCGTACGGATCAAAGAACAGAGACAACATGATGTTTTATATATATATATATATATATATAGAGAGAGAGAGAGAGAGAGAGAGAGAGAGAGAGAGAGAGAGAGAGAGATATTGTTACGTGTGGGCTTTGGCTAATGAGTTTTTAAATTAATTATTGTAATTTGTGTAGCTGAAGACACACGTAAACTATCAGTTGAAGCTAAAAGTTACCCCCCAAAAGACAGACAATTACTTGATTGGATTAGGTCACCAGTCAGAACTACGTAGTGAATAATTGGATTAATTCTGTAACAAATAAATTACATCAAACCCCTTCGTTACCCACCAAGTCCCAACAAAGAAAAATGTGCTGTGATAGCAAGGGAAATTACATGAACCACTTAGTCGACGTCGGACACAGTTAATTTTCCCTGCTTCAGTAAAGAATAATGCAATGGTGTTCTTACTCTAGCGGCTACTGTACGCAAGTTTAGTATTGGTAAAAGCTATTCTTCTTCCAAACAATGGGCTCAGGATCCAAGGCTTCCCTGAATTGTTACTTACACTTGACTTTCCCTAATTTCTACTCACTGCACAGGAATAGCTTATGCAATTTCACTAGGCAATATTCATTATTCCCAAACTAGACTTCATAAAAGAAATCTGGTTATACCAGGTTCTCTCGTAAATGGTGGCTAAAGGGAGAAAAAATGGAAAAGAAGTACAGAAGAAGAGTTACCAGCAATCAGCAATACTTGTCAATTTCAGACTTACCGTTTACATGGGTTGCTTGAGCAGTGCAACTGACAATTGGAATTCTTGAACAATGCACATATCGGCTATTCACTTAGGCAACACAGACAGAGGGGAGGCAAAGGACAGGGTTAGTCGGAGCATGAACATGTGCATCCTATGACAGTCGATCTCTCTCTCTTCAGCCAGGTCAGATTAGGGCGGCTGTTGTTTCGTACCCAAGGCTGGTATGTAGCCCCCAGCAGTCCGAAAAATTGACAAACACATCGCCAAATGCATAGAACAGGGAAAAAGGAAGCTTAAGACCACCTTCACTAGAGGTGACTTGGTGAAAACCCTCCCTGTGGGTTAGGCCCCTAATACTGACCTATAAGACGCTAGGAACAGTTAAGTTTGGACAGCAATAACAACTAGCTAGCTGCCCTCTCTACCTTCCACAGAGAATGCTTTTCCCTGGCCTTGTCTTTCCTTTGATTTTGGATTATTTTTCTACTCAAATACTGCAGAGAGGTCAAACAGCAGAATATTTATAAAAGCTCAGCCCCTTAAGAAGGCCTTCTCTCCTTTTCGGGCATGAAGGTCTGTACTAAGCAAGTTGTTTGCCTCTATTACTTTACTCTTCTCCCCTGAACAGATTTGTCCCATGAAGTCTAACTAGCTATAGATCTACCTAACTCTAGAAAGGATATGAGCTTTCATCACTTACTTACAGAATCCTAACTGTACTCAAAGGTGCTTACAGTTATTACGTGCTACCTCTTATAATCGTGATGTTTTAGACCTAGCCAAATGGTACATTATATGGTATCCCCTAGCCTAACCTATCAGAACACAGCTGTAGCACCAACGTAAGGGACAATGAACTAGCTAAGTTACAAGGTTTTTGGCAATACGATTTGTAATTACTGATTGGTACATGAAGTTTGCCTCATATGATAAATGCTTGCCTCACTGAGGTCTTAGGCCATGCATGCCATGAACGTAGTGGCTCTCTTCACAACAGGTTAGATTGTCTGATTTCAGTTACACTGTGCTTACAAGGTTACTACTCCAATGTACTCAATCTGGTCTAGGCTACTGTATGGTAGAGATCACGCTGGCTACCTCCTCTGGGCAAGGGGCCAGGATCACTCTAAGATGGTAAGGCACTGTGCCAAGAGGGCACTAGTACCAGGATGAGCTCATGGCTCTGCAACTAATGGGCTCTCTTCAGCCCCTTCTTCTTCTTCGGGTTCCTCCAAGGCCTAACTACGTCGAATCTGTGAGGTAATGAGGGCACCGACCCTGGGGAAAGGCCAGAAGGGCTAGCGGGCATGAAGTCAGGGGTAGTTTCAGACACTACCAGAGGGCTCCCTACTCCGGTGGCTGCAACAACCGGAACGAGAGCAATCTCGACCTCTGCATCCGAGGAGGCCAGTTCCTAGTCTCCCAGAGAAGGTGTGACAGGTTGATCCATCAGGGGTTCATCCTCTGGGGACGGATTGGTTGAAGAAGTGTCGGGTGCCGGAGGCTCTCCGGTTTCCATGATTAGTGCCGTGAGGGATCCTGGATCTCCTGGAGGAGGATCCACCTCATGATTTGGACCAGGCACGGGGTCCTCCTTAATTGGTTGCTCAACGTCCGTGCCAGATGGATTTTGGCTCTGCTCAGTGCTCGCAAGTGTCACTAGCAGCGGCTGAGGGTCAGGCATGCCTGACAAGGGGTCCGGAGGTGCAACACCTTGCAAATGGCTTGAAATTGGCTGCAACAGAGATTCCTGCCCCAGCTGGAGATCAGAGCCTCTTGGAGAGTCTTGCTCGGGGGCACCCGCTGGGCGTTGCTTGTTTTGGCAGCCCTCCCAATTAGTGGAGTGGCCTGTCTGCTTACACGTCCTACAGCAGCACTGCTCCTCCTGAACGTATCTTCGGGGGGAGGGAGGACCTCTTTGTTGGCCGCCCCTTCGTGAATGGAGAGGACTAGGCCGAGAACGTTTTGGTGTGTGCCCCTTCTGCTGACCACTTCGGCGGGCAGACGGTGGGTTTTCTTCGTGGGGTTCTCCTACAGTCTGGGCCTCTGTGGAGAAGGTAGCGTGGCTGCAAAGTGGCATTGGGGAAGGGCTTCCTCAGAGGAGGTCCTGACCCAACGGGAAGTCCACTCCGGGCCGAATTCCACCCACCACGCCAAGGCGGTGGGGTAGCATGCCCCAAGGTGTCGTGACCTGGAGCTTGACTGTGGGAATGGTAATGGTGTGGCCCCCTATCCACTTCATCTCCCACCTGGTTTTCTCGTCAACTGTGACACCGGCTGGCACTTGGGCCCTGGAGATTAGATTATGGGCAGGCTAGAGCCCTTAAGGGGGGCCACCGAGATCATTTGGGTCTCCAGTCTCTCAGGGTACAGTGCCTTCTGCGGCCTGGCCACGGAGAATAAGGTGCTAATGAGGTTGACGAACTTGGTGGTGGAGACATAATGTGGACAGGCCGGATGTCCCACACTGTAATGGCCGACAGCACCACAGGATCGGCACAAGCCCTTTGTAGGGGCTCAGTGGCCTGCAATGATGGTTAGTGGAGAGGGTTGCATGGATGTAGAGGGGGAGGAGTTCTGGTTGTTAGGAGAGGCTGCTTGTTAGTGCCGAGCTTGTATTGGCACTCAGCTTCAGTGTGCCCCACCCTTTTACAGTGGGTGCATGGAGGCTTCCTAGGCAGTCCATTCTTCAGGCGAGTCGAGCCTGAAAGGTATCCAAGGGACACTATGTGCTGCTGAGATATGCTGTGGGACTGGATGAAGGTTTCCCATGAATCAGCCATATAGCAGGCTTCCATAAGGGTGGTGGGTTGCTTATCATTTAGATATACAGCAAGGGGCCCAGGCACATGGTAGAGATCCTCCAGCATGGTCCAATTGAAGAGGTCCTCAAACATAGTGCAAGACAAGAGTCGAACCAGCAGGTACCAGCCTGGGTCTTGTGACAGGCCCATTCAGTCCAGGACCAGCCGACTTCCTTGGCAAGACCTCGGAACCGCTGTCTCCATTTCTCCAGGGTTATTTCGTAGACCTTCGTGATGACTCTAAGCACTTCAACCATGTTGCCTCTCTGGCTCTTCTTCAGCGAGTGAAGGGCTGTCTTAGCTTTTCCCTCCATGTGCTTGGCTCTGTCTCAGTGGTGCTATAGTTATCAAAGAGTGCCTCTATTTCCTCCAAACATGTTTCTGGCTCGTCCTCAGTCCACTTGGGGATGAGGGAATTAATGCTTGAGATTGGAGATTTTGGTGCAGCGGGTGTGGGGTTGGAGGCTTGGTGTATAGCCATAGCTTCGGCATTTTCCTTCCTAGCCCTTTCCAGCTCGAGCTCCTTTTCTTTGAGAGCTAGTTCATACTGTCTTCTCCTTTCTTCTCTTTCATCTTCCAGCTGCCTCTGCTTTTCTTCATACCTCCTCCGTTCAGCTTCATCATTCCGCCGTTCCAGTCTTTCTTCCTTCTCTTGCTTGGCCAAGTCATCCAGCTGCTCCTTAACCCACTTGATAAGGTCCAATCCAGTGAGACCTGCCGCCTGCCCCCAGCTCCATGAAGGCTCTATGATTTTCTGTTGCCATGGTTCTGGAGGGTAAGGGCGTCTATCCAAGTTAACTGGACGTACCTGGGCATCAAGGAAGTGTCCCTCAGAGTTGGGGTGATGCTTCAAGGATGTGGCACCTTTTCAATAAGGTGGCACTGTGGTTGAGTGTGTTGTGTAAAGGTCACACTGGTGGCACTCAGTATCGTTATGCACTGGTGTAAGCTTGGTCACAAAAGGATTCTTCTTTTGTGTTCCTTTTCTGGTTTTTCTTTTTTTTTTCTTTTGGTGGCACTATGGTGCCAGTGCGTTCCTAGGGACAACACTTGACTTGCATTCAACTAATTTGCAGTCAAGAAAAATGCACTCTACCCCAAGAGAGTGTAACAAATGAGTGGGAGAGAAAGGGAAGGTAAAAGAGAGAGAGATGTAAGCTATTCAGTTTGGGACAGTGCCTCAGATTAGTGGCACTGTGGAAAAGAAAAAATAAATTGTGGTGGCTTTTGAGGGCCTCGTGAGTGACTAGTTCTTAGTACCAGCTGCTACTTCCTTTCATGCAGAGGAAGGAAGGCTACTTTCGGCTTAGGTCTGGATAAAAGTCCTCACTCGTGACCGACAGTTTTCTATAACTGTGATTTTTTTTTTTGTTAGCCTAACTCGTCCTCATCTATCTGTGGGACAGAGGGGTTTCTTTTTATTAGGTTTAGTTTAATTAATTATTCCAGTGTAGGCCCATTCTTTCGATGAAGAGGGTGCACATACTCTTTGGATTTTAGGTTGAACGCTTCCTTGAGAGAGAGAGAGAGAGAGAGAGAGAGAGGTATTTGTAAGGACGAGATTGAGTAACATACTGGCTGGGTGTTGACTGGTTTATTGGTGGTTCCTTACTGAATGAATGTACAGAATCTTCAAAGGTGTTATTGGCCTGTGCGAGCAGCAAAGTAGCGTCTACACACAGACAGAGCAAAACAGAGGTAATGTTTCGGACATCTGTGTTTGTCAACTGACAAACAGATGGCGATTGTGAGAGACATAATAAACGTACAGTGATAAAATATATATCAATAGAAAGGCCAGGAAATTCTACATATGGCCAATTGCATGAGATTCGAGGCAGAGTAATGGATACAATGCAGTAGCAAAATATATGTAAAATGGCGAGACGTTTGGCGTCTTCACAAACAGAAACATACATACTGTTTGATACAGAAGATTCAGTGGAACATTATGAGTACATGATTAGAATACTTGCATGGCAATGCAAGTAGTGGTGATTGTACATATATCAAGACAACAATGGTTAGGGAGAAACAGATGGAGATATTGTATGGTAGAAGCTGTGTTCCTTGAGAGAAAACAGAATTTTCTTGTTCCCTCTCTTTGTCTGGGTCCCTCCGAAGATGACGAACACATGTGTGCTGGAAAGAGACCGCAGGCGGTGCGACGGGTCTCTTACATATTCAGCCAGCAAAGTTCGTGCTGCCTGAGAAAATAAGTATAATTATTATAAGGGCACACTGGCAGGTTTCTTATTTTGAAATACGTCTTTCTTGGGCTATTTCAGCAATGGATTGTCTTAACAAACATAACTTTCCCTGTCGCCCCTGCGCCATGCATCTTACACTGAGGTATGGTTAAATGATGAAGTTTGTTTTCTTTGATATAATTTCCTGCGACAGTGTATATGTATAGGAACTTTTCTTCTTTTTGTTGTATATTTCCTATATAAATAATTCCCTGACTAAATTATTCCTTGCTTTTACCTATTGTATGGAATCCTGCACTTGATTTCCTATCTATTGATGAAGCCTATGTCTCTCTAAGACTTTACGAGGGGGATTACTATGCAAAATAAAATAGTTCCCGAAGTGGCAATTGAGGCAGAGCTATGGTGACTGTGACGCCACACAGGTACCAGTCACACAAACAACAACAAGGGTTTTAAGATGGTGGACAGGGGAGCGGTCAACCTGTTCCCCAAAATGTCAGATGGGTCACATGATCACACAGCTGTTGATTCAAAACAAAATGTGGCTAGGAGCAGTCTCGGCGGATGAATACACGATGTCTCAAGCACAGCGTTTGTTTACACTTGAACCACACAAAGCACCCGAATTCCTCTCACAAAACAAACGAAGCAAATGTAGGGACGCAAGTTTTAACTAAATATACCAACAATGCACGTGATTGTGTGTTATGGAGATGGCAAATAAATTTACTATGATCTACGGTTGTTGTTTCTTCTCTTTTTTTTCTCACGTTGAATCAACCACCGTTCGCTTCCGCCATGCTTATTGGGTGGCCGTTAGCAACACAAAAAGGAAATGGATTCATGATGTCCTGACGGGCCTGAATTTACGTTAACTGGAACTGCAAATTATGAAATTAACTGTTGCCGTTCACTTGCTATATTAACGACATGGAATTTTGATATGCTTCCCGTGATGTGAAAACTTATTAACTCCACCACGCTTAGTCGGTGGCCTCTTCATAGTAACGAACGTTACTGGTTTTGAAATTCTATGAACTTCACAAATTTTGTCCTCCCTAAGCTACAAAAAGATGCTAAACACACGTTCTCCGTTCTTTGTCTTGCCCTGAGTTATCTAGTACAAAATTTTATATCATGCAATACTCATTGGCCAGCAAATAGCAAAATAATAAATATGACTCGATAACTCGGCTAACAACTTTGGAAGGTATGCAGCTCGCAGCATCCAAAACTCGGCAAAGTTTTTCTTGAAGACTGTGTAAATTGTAAATTATAAATTAGCTGCTCTCAATGCACACTTCCCTACCTATGCTAATTTCTTTATAGAATTGGTATCCTTACTGCTATCATACCTTGTCCTGTCTTCTTGTTTGGAAGAATTAGCATGAAATTAAATATGATCTGACTTTCCTCTGGAATTGATGTGTAATTAATTTGATTCCCGATTCTTTTCTCTTTAAATTAATTAGAGATCCTGGCAAGGTCGCCAGTGTTACATGTTGGCTTTGGTTAATGAGTTTTTAAATTAATTATTGTAATTTATGTAGCCCTGCTCTGCCGAAGACACAGGTAAACTGTCAATTGAAGCTAAAAGTTACTCCCAAAAGACAGACAATTACTTAACTGGATTAGGTCGCCAGTCAGAACTATGTAGTGAATAACTGGATTAATTTTGTAACAAATAAATTATATCAAACCCCTTCGTTACCCACCAAGTCCCAACAAAGAAAAATGTGCTGTGATAGCAAGGGAAATTACATGAACCACTTAGTCGACGTCAGACACAGTTAATTTTCCCTGCTTCATTAAAGAATAATGCGACGGTGTTCTTACTCTAGCAGCTACCGTACATAAGTTTAGTATTGGTAAAAGCTATTCTTCCAAAGAATGGGGTCAGGATCCAAGGCTTGCCTGAATTGTTACTTACACTTGATTTTCCCTAATTTCTACTCACTGCACGGGAATAGCTTATGCAATTTCACTAGGCGCTATTCATTATTCCCAAACTAGACTTCATAAAAGAAATATGGTTATACCAGGTTCTCTTGTAAATGGTCGCTGAGTGGGGGGGAAAATGGAAAAGAAGTACAGAAGAATACAGAAGAAGAGTTACCAGCAATCAGCAATACTTGTCAATGTCAGACTTACTGTTTACATGGGTTGCTTGAGCAGTGCAACTGACGATTGGAATTCTTGAACAATGCACATATCGGCTATTCACTTAGGCAACACAGACAGAAGGAAGGCAAAGGACAGGGTTAATCGGAGCACGAACGTGTGCGTCCTACGACAGTTGATCTCTCTCTTCAGCCAGATCAGATCAGGGCAGTTGTTGTTTCATGCCCAAGGCTGGTATGTAGCCCCCGGCAGTCTGAAAAATTGACAAACACATCGCCAAATGCATAGAACAGGGAAAAAGGAAGCTTAAGACCACTTTCACTAGAGGTGACTTGGTGAAAACCCTCCCTGTGGGTTAGGCCCCTAATACTGACTTATAAGACGCTAGGAACGGTTAAGTTTGGACAGCAATAACAACTAGCTAGCTGCCCTCTCTACCTTCCACAGGGAATGCTTTTCCATGGCCTTGTCTTTCCTTTGGTTTTGGATTATTTTTCTACTCGAATACTGCAGAGAGGTCAAACAGCAGAATATTTAATATATATATATATATATATATATATATATATATATATATATATATATATATATATATATATATATATATATATATATATATATATATATATATACATATATATATATATATATATATATATATATATATATATATATATATATATATATATATATATATATATATATATATATATATATATATACATATATATATATATATATATATATATATATATATATATATATATATATATATATATATATATATATATATATATATATATACAGGTATAGTATATAATAGATATGAAAAGTTTATAGATCACAAGTATTTTATAAATTACAATGCACAGTAAATGTTTGATTAATAAGTGTGGCTAAAGGCATTCTGAAGACCCTTGAGAGGATGATTAGCTGTTGTCTGGCACATTTCCTAATTAGTAAAACTATATATGTCAGGTATTCTCAAGACGTGGGAGCTTCCCTACCTCGCAACAAGTCTTTGTGAGTGCATTTGCCAGAAATGCCCAGGTTCCGGTTAATTAGTTAGTAGGTGTGTTTCTTTTGGGCAGAGTCCCAGGGTGTGAAGGGATTAGTTATCACACAAATGATCATTTGAAGATCAACACCAAACATTATTAAAGGTCTTCGGTGAAGACTCTGCGATTCGAGACCTGTCGATTAAGAATTGTGAACATTGCTGTTTGGAGGTAGGAACCATTTCAGATTTCCCAAACTGTAGATTGTTTCTCTCATTTATCATATGTCTCACTTGTGTCAACCATTTATTACATTGTGTATACTTTATAAGTAACATGGCAAGAATTCCCACATCTTTATTTTTATGCATTTGTTTAACAAGGGTTTTATTTGACTTCTTCAGATGTTTCACTGAGGAAGAAGTGAAAATTCACTCATTGCAAATATACTGCACGTTGACTTATTTTTACCTATTGTGGGATAACGATGTAGAGAGAATAATTAGATATGATGGACTTTAAAATGTCTGATCAGTTGTAAACATTAGTTTCCATTTTATTTCATCTCTTGTTTCTTGCAATCCAGTTATGTTAGATTTTTGTCAAATAAATTATTTTGGGTAAAGTATGTTTCGCTGTAGACCTGAGAGAGAGAGAGAGAATGCATGTGTGTATGTACAGATGTGCATTACAAGTAGCCTTTTTGATGCGGTCACTATCAAGCTACCAATAGATGGGACTTCTCGACTTTGTAGAAAAAGGCAAATAATGAAATTTCCTCTTGACTGTATAGCAGATATATTTGGTAGCAGCAGGAACTACACTTAGGGGTTATAGTGTATAGGCACGATCCGAAGAGACTTATCTTACGAGGAAATTGAGACTGTTAGGAATTAGAGTGTGCCTTTGGTTGGTATACATGTCTCTTTGATGACTGAGGGAGTTTTTTGCAGTCAAGACGACCGCGCACTGTTATTGACTCAATTTCACTGTGAACCTGTGTAATGAGTGTGGAGTGGGTGCATTTGAAAGGTGAAAAAGTGTTACCTTTCAGGTTAGCTACATGTTTTGCTGCCATTGTAGTCATAAAGGGTTACGTGAGTGTTACTATGGTTTTTTCTCTTGTTAGTTACTTGTATTGTTGGCTAATTAAGGGAGAGTTCTGTTGCTTTGTGGTTACGTCAGCAAGGCTTGGGTTTTCATTAGCGAGTGGTGACAATTTTGTGACGTCACTGAGCTCGCTTATTCATTTTAGTCTGGGGCTGGCTGGCTGGCTGTTAGCCCGTTCTCTCTGCGAGCCTGTTTTCTTTGTGTGGACGGACTGTATTTCGAGTATTCAGGAAAATTTCTGTTTATCATTCGCATGTGGCATTTCGATTTTTTTTTTCTTCTTAATTGTTCGCATCTGCAGTTAGGGTCACTTCAATGTTTGTATTTGTCATTTAGAATTTGATTTAATGGTTCGCATTTGCTTTAGTGCTGGGAGTTTGCTGAATTTTTAACTTTTTTTTATTTTTCTCCTTTCTCTTTCTACTTTTGGGGAGTTATATGAAGTTGAGATCAGGTCGAGTTCCGATGTTATGGCTGGTGCTAATGATGATAAAGATAAGGTGACAATGTTGCACAAATTTACAGCCATAAAAGCAGGAGTACAACCATTTCCCAGGATGGTTGATGGCGTTCTTCCAGTTTCCCTTGAAATTTTTATAGAGGGGGTGTCAAATATTTTAGTCGCCAAGAAAATAACGGATGGAGTAGAAGCTTTCAAGGAAGCAAAAGGCTTCCTTAGTTTAGATAAAGGTGATATCGGACAGCGTTGCCAGAGTCATCACTTTTTGAAGTGTAGGACCTGGGACGATCTTAAGGATTTTTTGAGAGCATCATGCGGAACAGCTGGAGCCAGCGATGCAGTTCAAGATCTCAGATCTCTAGTCAAGGCCCGTAAAGGCCATGATTTGCTGATCACGTTTAGTGCCAGATGTTTTGATGCTTCAAGGGATTTTTCGAAGTTGAGAAATTCTGGTTGGGTAAATGGAGGCTCTATTACGACAGAGAATCTTGAGAAACTATTGCAATATGCGTGGATCCTGAATGACATCCCTGATGCTATCGTAAATAGTTTTTACAAGGAGATAGAAAGGGGGTCAGACAAGGATTTACTGTTCTCTCAAATTCATGTCGAAATGCCCTACAGTAGATAGTTCTTTTTTGGACGGGATGCCGAAATTTTCTGGGACTATTCTGAAGCATCATACACAGAATACTTCTGCGAGTTCAGCATCTTAAGGGCGTTGTTATAATTGTAATAGGCAGGGCTACACTAAGAAGTTTGTAAGGTGAAATATTGTGGCGCTTGCAAGTCTGCATATCACGGTTGGCAGTTTTACCCACTTCTTAAACAGAATGAGTCTAGAAACATGCCTCAGAGCGCTGGTCTGGCAGATAGGAGAACTCCTCGAGGCTGTTTTTCGGGAGCCTCTAGGGGCCGACAAAATTTTTGGAGGACCGAGCAGCAGAAAGGGAAGAGATAAAAGGGGTTGTTTCTTGTGATATAGGATTTCTTGGGGAGCCCTCAGAGCCGAAGACAGTGGTAAAAGGGTCTGTGTATGGGGTTGATGTGAATATCTTTATAGATACAGGCACCTCTATTAATTTGATGAATTATGAGTTGTTCCAATCGATGTTTTCTGATCGTTCTTTGAGGCCTGCTACTGAGACAGTATGTGATGTTCAAGCAAATAGGTTACGGATGTTAGGCTACGTAAATGCGTGTTTATCTCTTGGGGATAAAACTTTTACAGAACCATTCTTGGTTATAGAGGGGCTGCTTTGGAGAATACATTGTTATTGGGTCATCCAGTATGCTGGCGACACAAAATCTTGGTTCGTACAGGGGTATGTGGTATAACTGTTGGAGTACCTGGTGTTTTTGTACCTTACGAGGGAATGGATATCAGCAGAGTGGATGATGATAATGGAACGGGTATACATGAGGATTTGCAGGTGGATTCTGAACATGTTTCTGTGGGTAGGAAGTGTTGTAAGGGGGTTTTATCGGATGATGTGGCTCTAGGTCCTGGTGTGGTTTCCATGGTGAAAGTTGAGTGAAAAGTGTGCATAAACTCAGACAGGTGTGTGTGGATGAGTGCAACGAAAAGCTGAAGGGGGCAGTGTGTACAGTTTCTATAAGCAATGTATCTAGTTCAGGGGATACTTGGGTGGAGTTACTAAACTGTAATGGTTCAGTTCGGAACTATCAGAATGAAGGGTACTTATACGGTTGATTTTGTTGACTGGGTTGATGAAGATAATTCAGTTGCTATTGTCGGGGACATGTGTGAATTTTCAGAAGCAGATTTACAAGCTAGGAGGCAGGTTTTTAAGGATCATTTAGCCAATGCTGATTTTAGAGAATATATTGAGGGTGTAGAAGATGTTCTGGCTGAGTTTGCAGACATAGTCGCACTTAAAGTGTATAAGTTAGGGTTAACAAATGTGTTAGAACGCAAGGTTCATTTAGAGGATAAGACTAAGCTTATTTTCGTCCCTTCATATAGGATTCCTTTTAAGATTAGAGAACAGCTAGAGCAAAAGGTTAATAAGTGGGAGGAGGAAGGCATTGTTAGGCCCAGTTCCTCGCCTTTTAATTTTCTGTTGTTAGCAGTGCCTAAGAAGAATGGGAAGAATGGTTCAGCCCAGGTTTGTGTGGACTTTAGGAAGTTGAACGAGAAAACCATTCTTGATTTTTACCCTGTGGCGTGTTTGCGAGATTTATTTGTTGAGATTGGGGGCAAGAATATTTATTCTTCAATTGATCTGGTGCAAGGGTACTTGCAAGTACCGCTTAACGAGGAGAGTTGAAAGTATACGGCATTATCTTTGCCAAAGGGGCATTTTGAGTTCACGCGGATGCTGTTTGGTTTATCAGGTAGTCCTATGACATTTACTAGGCTAGTAAATACAGTTTTGCATGGCTTGCTAGGGAAATCCATATTTGACAATATGGATGACATCTTAGTTGCCAATGATTCTGTAGAGGAACATTTAGAGGTTCTTAGGGAAGTTTTTAGGAGGCTTAGGTTAGTGGGTTTGAAGATAAAATTAGCTAAGTGTAATTTTCTGAAAAAGCAGATAGTATATTTGGGCCATGTCATTTCTAAAGAGGGTGTTAGAGTTAATGAGGATAAAGTTAGGGCAATCATAGATTTTCCTACTCCCAAGAATAAGAAACAGATTCGGTCTTTCTTGGGCATGGCTGGATTTTTTCGTAGATTTGTAAAAGGTTTTTCTACTTTGGCGTCTCCTTTGACAGATGTCCTAAGGGATGATGTGCAGTCTGTATGGGGTGATGGACAGCAGTCAGCCTTTCAGAATATTAAGGATGCTTTGGTTAATCCCCAGTGTTGAAGTTTTCTGATTTTCGATGGAAGACTCCATCTGATTGAATTTTACAGTAGGAAGTTTAAGACACAGGGGAGTAATGAACTGCTATGGTCGGTAGTGAACAAGGAGGCCTTTGCCATAGTGTCTAGTTTGGTTCATTTTAAGATGTTATTGATGGGCAATCAAGTAGAAGTTCTTACAGATCATAAGCCATTGTTGGATCTTTTCAGTAAGCCGGATCTCCCCCCTAAAAGAGCTAGGTGGTATTGTACAACAAGGGATTTTGATGGCAAGCTTAGGTATATAAAGTTGTAGTGGATGCCCTTAGTAGAAGTTTTTCTGGTTCAGATGGTTGTCATATATGTTATGTATCTGGAGATTGCATGGACTGGGACATTAGTTTAGTAGAATCTAAACAGGATGAAGATGAGATTTTGGCAGACACAAAAGCGTTCCTTAGAGGGGAATTAGTTAGGAGGGGTTATAAGTTGCCTTTTGCAGGTCTTGAATTAGAGGATAATTTGTTACGAAGATTAGGTATAGGCTGAGAAACAGTGAGGATAAGGGTAATACAAAGCAAATAGTTGTTCCCAGGAATTTAGTTCTACGGTTCTGGATATTGTTCATTGTAGGTTTGGCAGTCCGCATTTGGGTATTGAGAAGACATATCAGAATTTACAGAGACAATTCTTTTTGAAGGACTTGCTCACGTCAGTGGAAGACTTTGTGAGAGGTTGTTCAGTTTGTAATGCGTGTAAGCCATCGAGGATCGTTTCTTGTAAATTGGGATCATTTGCTATCCCCAGTAGATCATTTTCTAGGGTCCATATTGACCTGTTATCCAATTTCTGCTAATCTAGGCACCCGTTGGTGGACGAATTAACGAGGTTTGTGGAGATTTTTCCTTTGAAGCATAAAACACGAGAGGAGGTGGCAGTCGCATTCTTTAATGAATACATTTGTCGTTATGGGGTTCCTGGGATGCTGATTACAGATAATAGGAGAGAATTTGTTAACAAGACGTTAGAGTGTCTTGCGGATGCAATGGGCATTCGGAAAATCGCTATTATTCCCTATAGACCAGAAGCTAATGGGCTACGTGAACGGGCAAATAGGAAGGTAATTAAGGCTCTCAGAATTACTGTAGGGGACAGTGATGTACATTGGGATAGATATATTTCACAGGTTCAGCATAGCATTAATTCTATGGTTAGTGATACATTGGAATGTCTCCGAGTAAAGCGCCGTTTGGCTACCCATGTGGGTGGCGTTCAATTTATTACCTATTCCATCGTGTGATGATTTACTGATCTCTACTGCTAAGGAGAGATATGCGTGTCTTGCTAAGAATCTTAAATTGAAAGCTCAGGATATGGTTGACAGGAGCAATGCAAAGCCAGACAGAGTTATTGCTGTAGGAGATAGCGGTTTTGTGAAAACAAATGTCAGGAATCAGCTGAATCATAAACTAGGTCCTAAACGTGAGGATCCTTTTTGGGTTGTAGAAGTAAAGAAGGGGAATAGATTTGTTGTTCAGGATGAAAATACAGGAGTATCTCGGTTGACACATATCTAAAATTAAAAAGACAGGTTAATGGGAATCTTGTGGGTTAATTCCTGTGATGTACTGTTGTTTCTGATAATTTTTGTTTCTCTCTTGTTTTTTTTAATGTGTTTTAAAGGTGTGTGATTTGTAGTTTTTTTTTAACTAGGGAGGACGTCTGTCCGTAGAGTTATAAAAATCTTTAATACTCCGAGTTCAGTTTTTTTTGGGGTGGGCTATTTTTTCCCCTTTTCTGCGTAAGTGCAGCGGTTCGGGGTAATTTCTTTTTTTGTGTGTGTTACAATAATGTCTGAGAGGGGAAAACTTAATTAAATTAGGTGCAAAATATCATAGAGTTTTATAGATATATGGGTTTCTTTTCTTTGTTTTTCTTTTTTTTTTTTTTTTTTTTTTAGGATCTGGTAACTTATAGGTCGTGGTATGGGCTAATTTCGTAGTGAGGTTAGGCCCAGGTGTTATTATAGAAGAAGACTATGATGTGTGGGTGTCGTCTGACTCGGTAACTTTGAGTATAGAGTTTGAGGATGAGCTTGAAGCATCCCAGGATAAAGTTCAGTTGCTTAGGAATTTATTGGGTAAGATGAATACCGGACGAAATTTGTTTGATCTGCTGCGGGGTTGGTTAACCAAACTTAATGCTACAGCTGTTAGAGTCCAGGATAAGATTAAGAAGACTTTAACATGGCTTCCAAATTTAGGTTCTTCAAGTTCTCAGGTTTCTTTTAAAAGGAGCAAGAGGGCTGCGCCATTGTTAATTGGAGCCGTTATGGTCATAGGAATGCTTGCTAGATATATGTCAATTGCTAATTTGGTGAAAACTGAACAGGTATCGGCAGAATTAGCTAGCCAAGGTAAAACTTTGATAACTTTGCGAGATATTAATGAGAAATTATGAGGTTTTGAGACATTAAGGACGTCTTTAAGAGGGTTATTGGTCTCAGTTGATAGGATGGCGGGAGACTTAGATGTTACGATAGTTTTCTCTTCTTGTCCAACTACCGTGCTGAATATTGAGAAAGAAGCGGAATCCGTATTATTGTAACTTCAAATACAGGTTAAGGCAGTGGTTGCCGATTTTAAGGGGCAAATTTTTTAAGATATTTTACCTCCTGGGTCTTTAGAATCGACACTGATGAATGCAGCATATCTGTATGATTCACGGGTAATTTTTACGGGGGAGAATTAGTATCGCTATTATGGAATTTTAAAAGTTCAAGTGTCAGATAGGGGGTTGCTTGTGGGAATTCCAGTAGGTAACTCGGAATCGTTTCATAATTATATCACGTGATCTTTTCCTAGTGGTTTTAATGGTTCAGTAAAAGTATGGGATAGTGAGGAGACTATGTACCTTTTGGGGGACCAGTTTCAATCCTCGACTATTAACTGTAAGTCAGGATGTGTTTTAGTTCATGATAGATATATCTGTGACAGCAGTATCTTTTACGCTCATAAACGTTGACTGGTTATGATGTGAGAAGATGTTAGTACATAACCAGACTCCTTCTGACTGTGACTTTCGAACGTTCCAAATGAGTACAAGATGGCCTCTACGAAGACTGTCAGTGCCGTGTTCCGCAGTAGATGCGAGGTCTCCATCCGGTGCCATAATTCATCGGATACATTTCTTCTACGAGGATCCTGCCTCTTCGATGTTGCGTGTAGACTGGTCACGCTGAAGTTTCGAGTCCTGGGTAAGAGTGTCTTCAACTCTACTACTTGTATCTTCATGCAGCATCTTCATGGGGAGCATCAAGTTGTTCCGATGCCGCCTTCAAGGGGAGTGGTCGCCAAATTCCACCACTTCCTCCAGTGCCGGAAGACGAACCTTTCCCCGTGCCAAATCAGTACCTCCTCATCGCTACTTTATCGGTAATCAGGGCCTTTGTCGTCATACGATTTATGAAGTGGGGTATTTCTCGTGTACGAAAACGTTGTGTGGGTAAGCCAAAACCTGAAAATCAGCCTGCCGGGGGTGTGGCTGTCCATTTAGTGCACGAATCTGGAAATTAATAATTGCTATATCCCTAATGCTGGGGACAGACCTTCTTTGGGTGGCCGAGTATCTAAAAAGCTTATAGGTCACAAGTATTTTATAAATTACAATGCTCAGTAAATGTTTGATTAATAAGTGTGGCTAAAGGCATTCTGAAGACCCTTGAGAGGATCATTAGCTGTTGTCTGGCACGTTTCCTAATTAGTAAAACTGTATACGTCAGCTATTCCCAAGACATAGGAACTACCCTGCCTCCCAACAGGACTTTGCGAGTGCGTTTGCCAGAAATGTCCAGGTTCCGGTTAATTAGTTAGTAGGTGCGTTTCTTTTGGGCGGAGTCCCAGAGT
>NC_089765.1:47591909-47606909 GCF_040412425.1 Macrobrachium rosenbergii | reverse complement strand
GAGTGGTTCGTGGTGGTAGGTTTCTGTTTCCTAATATTAGTAGTTATGGCTTGGACCATCGACGGATTGTCTCTTGTTTGTCACTTTTTCATAAACTGTATTTTAACGGAGATTTTTCACATTCACAATTGATCCCTGATCCCCTTTTCCTGCCGAGAGAGAGCAACCAGATGCGCTGAACTGCAGCACTAATATGCAGTAAATGTGGCTCGCTGTCGAACTTCTCAGCTCCAGAGGTCCTTTATTCCTCACACCATTGGACTGTGGAACAGCCTCCCAAAGGATGCCGTGCAATTGGAACTTCAAAAGTTCAAGCGATGATGCAATGCATTACTACCACAATACTATTCTCTTGCATTTGAATACATTTTTATGTTTATTAATTTTTTTCATGAGATCTCTTCTTTCTGCATTTCCCTTTACCTCCTTTTACTTCTTTCTAATGAACACCATATTCTTTGGAAGCCTGAATTTTAAGTGAATGGCCCCTGTGGACTTGTTCGATTTGAATAGGGTTCATATTCTGAATAACAATAATAATAATAACTTTCTGGTTTCGCCTAAGTAATCTAACTATTCTCCATTAAAGTCCTTGCTCTCTGATAGTTCTATTGAGCAAGGTCTCGAGAACATGTTTGGCTTAGACTCTTTAGGTTTTCAAGAAGAGTGTGATCAATCATTTCAATATAACACTGCCAAAATGGAGGAATTCAAAAGAGGCATCACTTTCAAAGACAATAAGTTTCATATCACTCTCCCTTGGAGGGATAACCTAGTTGAAAGGTCCAATCCAACCATGATGTAGTGCTCTCGGTTTTGGACCTGGTGGTCAGTAATTTGGAACAGAGGGGATTGTTGGCTACTTATCAGGAAGTCTTCCTGAAACCTAGATGCGGTTCTTAGGTATTTAAAAGGTGCCCCTTTTGAACCCTTGAATTGTCTTCCTTGAAGTCCCTGATGGTCAAGACTCTTATTCTTGTTAGTCTTAGCATTGGCTAAAAGAGTAAACGAACTACAGGCTACTTCCTCTTACACGTGTTTTTCGCTTAGAGAAGCTGAACTTTCCTGCTTGCTCTCGTTCAGAACTAAAAATTATTTCAAAGCAAAAACCTTACCTAGGGTTTTTTTCTATCCCATCTCTAGTTATCTTAATCTCAGAGGAAGAGGAATTGTTGCTATGTCCAATCAGAGCATTAAAATGCCACGTATTGCAGCCTAAACCTTGAGAAACCAGTCTAGAAACCTTTTTTTTGTGTGGTGCACAAACCTGATTTGCCTGTGTCTAAAACTGCTTTGGTATTTTTCTGAAGTCTTTGATTTCGGAGTCTCACTGTAAATATCTTCAGGCCTTTTCCTGTTCCTCAAGGTAAAACCTCATGATATCAGAGCACAGGTTGCTCTGGGTTTTCAGTACAATTTGTCACTAGATCGCATTGTAGAGGTTCATATTTGCCTCCAATTATTTACTTGATGTAGAGATTCATTATGAGAGCTGGCTTTTATTAACCCCTCTACTTTTGGCAGGTGATATTAACTCGTGTCGTGCTTATTTAAGAGGTTCAAAAAATTTGGCACCTGGCTGGTTTTGTATATGGCCTAAGTTATCCCAGTAGGAAGTAGTCCGTTCACTGTGATTTACAGCAACCATGCTATTGCAGAGTTGAATAATATTTAGATTGATTATTTTGCAGAGCAATTGCTCTTCTTAGAAGAAATCTACCCTAAGCTCATAGGTAGGGTCAACTTTTTTTCGTGTTGGACTTTTCGTTTTTGGTATGGGCTACCACACTACGTTCTGCTAGGTAGGTGGTGACTCTCGCAGGGTTTGCAGTTCCAGTTTGGTTGTAACTCCCTCAGCTCTGCAGGCCCGAGGCACAGGGGCCAGACCGTCATTCAACGTTGCATTTCAAGCGAATGACTTTTTATGGGAACCAACTGCCACTACCTCTGGTCGAGGGTCTCCCCTGATGAGGATCCTCAGCGTGATGTGATTGCTTATTTAATCGTCATTATGTTTTTTGGTATCAGAGTGTTGATCTACCACCTCCTCACTCAAATGTTGTAGTCAGCTGCATGAAGGGTGAGGATCACATTCGAAATAAGGATTTAAGAATAAAATCTATTTTTGCTGTGCTCATCCTTTACCATAAGGATCCCTCCTCCCCCCGCCCCCACACTTAGAGATCCAAGAATTGACTGCGTATAAAAACACCAGGTGGGGGTAAACAACGGGGGCTATCGTTAATAAGCCAGTTGTAATTCTAATTTCTTGTTGAATGGCGCCCACAGCGCCAAGATATAGCTGTTATGAAGGGTGAGCACAACAAAAATACTTTTTATTCTGAACATCGTTATAATCTATTAATTTAGTACAATACATGGATTCGCCATGCAAACTGGTTTTGAATATTGTCTCAGTCAACACTTTTCTCTGTAATTAAAATAAATGCGGTACATAAAAAGGCACTTAACAGCATAGCGTGCATATAATTTGATGTATACAAGCTAGCTACATGGTTACATTCTAAAGGGCTTCTTTTATTTTCAGGCATATTTAAAATACTTATTAAAAGGAAACCTAATAAACTAACACAGTCAGAACATTCATCGCTCTAAAGCTCAATAATAGGCAAGGATAACGAGAAAGGGAAAGAGGTAAGGTCGTCACTTTGTAGGATTGCACTAGGTGAGTAATTTAAAAGGAAAGTAAGTATATCAAATCTGAAAGCCAAATCCTTTCTGTTTTTTCAGTTGTGATGGTGAAGGTTGCACGAGGTTTTCAGCAGAGCTGCTTTTATAGTTGAAACTTCTAAAATACCCTAATTTTATTGCGTGTCACTTCGTCAGCTCGTCTGGTATCCCACTTTCACCCATCGCCACTCCTGGTTTTGAGCCACAAGTAATTTTGCAGGGTTCGCGATTTCTGGTGTTCGGTTATGGAGAGAACCAAACCTATTTATTTCTTTTATCGCTCGGCTCTCGCAATTTCGCTACGACGCAAAGAGAGCTTTCTTTCCGATATTTTTTTTCATAACCCAATAATTCATGAACCAGAGACAGGTGCTTGATTTATCATTAACCTTTGGCAGCATTCCAGGCCAAAATGCTCTTAATTGATAGAAAACAGAAAAAAAAGTGTGAACGCAATACAGATTCATGTAACTTAAGAAGATGCCACCAGCTGTATTTCTTTAGTCTAATCAGGAATCAACAGAAGGTTCAAGACAAATTTTTCAAGCAGGGTAACAACTATTATTACTATTTCTTTATACACATATAAACTGTAAGGTAGAGAGAGTTAAGTGAGGAAATATAACTAGGAGGTCTATTCGCCATAAATGTGCAGATTAAATGTTTTTTTTTTTTTTTTACCCTAACTCTTGGTACAATCTTAAAACTTTTCTCTCCACAGGGCCAACATCTAATTGTAGCATCATAAGGGGTTACTGCCGTAAGTAATTCAAGCATGCCATTGGCAGTAATGTTAATTTCACTTGGATACTTTTAGTAATCAGATTTGTAAATCTTCAAATACCTGTACATTGAGATATGTAATTAATAGTATAATGAATATGTTATTATAACTAAATCATTTATGTGCTCAAATATAGATGAACATAGATACACTGTATAAGTGTTAGCTCTTATATATATGTTTTTGCGACCAAAGATTCAGGAAACAGCTACAAATATGATTAAGACAAGTACACTTGCACAAAATGTCAGAATGGCATATTATGAAGGTGTATGATAATGGACAAGAGTCAAGGATAACAATGATGGTATAACAGGGTTAATAGAGAATGCTTTTAGGTACAGTCATCTTTTAAGAAGAACAAAAAAGTGCAAGTTAGACATGCAAAAAAAAAAAAAAAGATTGTTGAAGAGAAAGAGAAAAGATTATTAACAAATTAAAATGGAGAGGTGATATCCCAAAGGTGTCAGTGAAATCTGAGAAAGCTCATGAAAATTACTGTAAGAGATGAACAGATGATGAACGGAGAGTTACCAAGGAAATTCACTTCATAAAAACTTTAGAAGGGTAAGTTTCCATTCTAAATAAAAAAAAAATTGGATGTGAAACAGCCATAAAAACAAAAGAATGGATCAGACGCCTCCTCTTTTGTTTTTATGCCTGTTTCACATCCAATTTTTTCCTTTTTATTTAGAATGGAAACTTATTTTCTAAAGTTTTTATAAAGTAAATTTCCTTGGTACCTCTTCATTCTTCATCTGTTCATCTCTTACGGTGGCTTTCATGAGCTTTCTCAGATTTCACGGACACCTTTCTCACTTCATTCAGGACTCAGGTCTGCATTTACCTCGGATATCTGTCGATCTGCTATATTTCATTTCATCTCCCTCCCAAAGAACTGACGTTGTTCTGTTCTATGCCTATGAATTCAGCATTTTCATATATCATTTTTATATATTCATTCTGTTGTTTTCTTTTCCACATATCTACCATCATTAGCGAATTGTGGCATTGCCCCAATCAGTGTAGACGGAATAAAGATAGTCAATGGAACACTAGCTGCAGAAAATGAATATCCTTATCAAGTGGTTATTTCTTCGGACATAGGCAATTGTGGAGGCTCAATTATAAAGAAAAAATGGGTCCTGACAGCAGCCCACTGCCTTGCTAACTCAGATGGGCAAGTATTAAGTTTCTTTTTCGAACATAACAACATGGCATAATCACCTCTTGAGTTTCTGTTCAACTTTTACTGAAAGTCTTTAAGACCAATCAGTCGAGACACATTTCACATTTCATTATATAGCATCACATAAGGTAAACATCATAAGCTTGAGCCACCTTAATTCAGATATCTCCAAAAGTAACAATACATTGTCAAAACTGAGAGAAAAATATGAAAATAAGCACTGTACAACACCAAATTTTCAGTTTGAGTAACTGTGAGGCTTGCTGATGCTGCAGTGTTTCAAGCTCTACTGTCCTTTTCCTTTTATTCTGAAAGGTCTGATTATCCCCAAGTACTGCAAATCCAACAGCCATTACCCAACAACATTATTTTTTCAGTGAAAATTCAAGTCCTACCTCTCTCACTCTCTCATAACTGTCAGTAACTTTCTCCCACAGAAAGTTACTGACAGTTACTGAATTAGCTCTTTTTTACCCAAGAAATATAAATTGTGGTCTTGTATCTAAAGTTTCTGAATGCTGCATAAAGCAACAGACTTATTCTTAATATTCCAAGGTCACTAGCAACGTGGGCAGTTTTTCAGGGGCAGTTTTCAGTGTAATCATTGTAAAACTTGGAGTCAACATTACATTTAGAACACAATTAAGAACTCTGTCCTTGGGAGAAGTTCTCATACGTCCCAATTGTTAATCTTTGTCCCTTTCATGTGGTTAAACATTCCAACATTACAAGGGCTAAATATTCAGTTCTTCCAGTCATACGTGATTCATCAACTGAAGAATCAAGTATGAATGGAAGAACTGAATATCTAGTCCCTGTAATATTGAAATGTTCAACCACATCAGGGAGAGAAAGTTTAACATATGCCGTATACTTTTACAAGCAAGCACTATTTTTTCTTCATTTTTCACCAATTTGTACCCATTTCACCATTCATATGGACGCAGCTAATATTCTTCGCTTAATTTCACTAACAGATATGAATATAATTTCTGAATATCTAGCATTTTCTACAAAATGAAAAGGGCTGAAACACTGGATGTGGAAATAAATATTAAAATTACACAAGGGACTGAATCAATCGCGTTTTTTGCAGGAATAAGGCTACTTTATCTACCCTGAAGGTCGGTTACGGTAGCAGCAATCGTCAGGACCAAATATCGGTTAGCGTAGTCCGTTATATTGTCCATGAAAACTTTAATCCTTTCCTAGCAGGCGACCAGTTATTGTTAGGGGTGAGTAAAAATATCTTCCAACTTAATTTTACTGGAATACATGTCTTGACTAAACTAACTGCTAAAGAGAGGATAGCATTGAATTTAATGTTTTTTATCTCCGACAAAGTATGAAAAGACAAAGAGTTAACTAAGTCAAAAAAAAAGGATAGATATAGCATGATTGCTGCCCTGATTTTTTTTGCAAATCTATCAGTTTTCAGGGGAAAACTCCTAGTTAATTAAAAAAAAAAAAACATTTTATTTTCTCACTATAGGACTCTGATATTGCCCTCATTGAGCTTCAGTCTGAACTCAACTTTGAAACTAGTGCAGCAGTCAAGCCCATTTGTCTGGGAGAGGAATCAGACATAGTCAGTGGAAGGCAAGCAGTAGTCAGTGGTTGGGGAGATTTATTTTCTGGTAAGTAATTATTCCAGAATTTATATTATCACAGTTCGTATTACCAAGATGCTTTTTCTGTATCATTTACTACTTTATCAACTACTTCAGGACTTTTTTCCAACGAAAGCTATGCCTGTGGCGCATAGGCTCCCATGACAATCTATTGTGATTTGAACGTCTTAAAAATCAATATGTAGAAACCTGAAATAGACATTATGAGTCAGGTATAAGGGACATTGGGCTCTAGTGAGGCCTGGAAGCCAGATTATACACTACATATCCCTGGGTATTTTGGCACTGAAGTAGAAGTGGAGATGGGTTCAGGTTGAATTCATACTTTTAAATAGGTTCTTCCAAGGTTCTCAAGCTCAAGTAATGGACTGAATATCCCTGACCTTTTCAATCTACTAGTTTGCAAAAGGTTTACAACAGGAGTTCCCAAATGGTCAAGATTTACCCTCAAGGGTCAATGAGACCATCCAAGAGGTTGGTGAATCGCCTGAGTGTCAAAAGGGAAGACAATAAATGGCTAGGAGGTCAATGAATGGCTAGATGAGAAACATCTCAGCATGTAACAATCACTGATATTGATTATCCAAGCAATGCTGCTTCTGCCTTTGACTTGGCTTGGCTCTGGTCTTTGATATTATTATTATTATTATTATTATTATTATTATTATTATTATTATTATTATTATTATTATTATTATTATTATTATTATTATTCTAATAATTAATTTTTCTAGGTTACTGCATTCTGCCAGTAACACACCCATATTGGTCATACTTAGACAGGGAAGCAGGTTGCAAAATTGGATAGTTTATTTCCGATGAGCACAGTATAATCAGTAACAGGATACTGAAATTAGGAGTTCATCCTCCGCAGAGTTATCCTTCAGGAGACCATCTTTTGAGTTGTCCTTTAGGAGAAAATCTTCTTCACTTGTTAATGGAGGCCATGTTTCGCTCAGGCTGCACTGAGCATGGTCACGCCAAAAAACGGGAGTAGACTGACTTTCGATGTGAGTCTTGCTCTTTATACATGGGAATGTCACGGGGTGGGGGCGCTGATTGGCTGAGGAGAAGCACTCGCGCTGGTTATTGGCTGGCGAGATATTCTCGCAATCCAAAAATTGATCGCTGATGGTCTTTCTGCTGCAGCCTTGCTGGTCAGCGGGGCTAGTGTGTGACGTCATTCTCTGGTATTTCCCGGCGAATATTATGACTGGGCGGTCCGCGGCTTGCAGAATCTCCGACATCATTGTGAATTTCACATTTGGGATTGTTGTTTCTTGTGGTGTCTAGCTCTGGTCTGTCAGCTACAGAAGCAATAGGCCGCCTAATGATGGTAGGCAGGAGGAATACCTCTTGGGTGCTATTTAATGAGGGCTTCTCCTGCTGTACTAAGAGCGCCTCCAGCAGCTGTAGGCGCCTCGGGTCAGGGGCTTTTCCAATTACTTCTGTATTCCCCACTATTTCGTTCCTTGTGATGCTAGTGTTGTGGGCTTCTCTCATATGGTTTTTTTTTTTACGGCTCCATCTTGGGCAAGACAAGAGATTCTCTTCGCCAGTTTTATGGTGGTCATACCGATATAGGTGCCGGGACATCCACAGACTGGGCATTTGAATCGGTGTGTCACATTCGTCTGTTTGAGAGGATGTCTTGTTAGTGGGGCTGGGTTGTTTTTCATAATTAGGTTTCTCGTGCGGGTGTTTTGATAGTAAACGATAAGGTCAAGCTGCGTGTCGATGTCAGTAGTGAAGACGTTGTCTGCGATGTTATTCTTAATGGGTTTGTCTACCAGGTATTTCAAGTGCATCCTCGCCTTACAGAAAAGTCAAACACTTCTTTGTGGGTCGGGCTGCTGCTGCTCATGGTTGCTGTACCACCAATCCATTGCCATACGTATTTTTTTGTTGACGTGTTTATTAGGATACCCATTATTTATGAGTACTTGCCATGCCAAGAAGAACAGTGTGTTAAGGCCTTCTGACGAAGGATTTGATGGTGGTATTCTTGTATCTTGAAGGGCACTCACTATCTCCATTAGGGCAGAGGCCGAGATTCGACTTCTTCGTGCAAATGGAGGTCTTCAGGCCGTCGTCGGTTTGGCAAACAACGACGTCAAGGAAGGGGAGCTGGCCATTGTTACAAGTCAACAAAGAAATATGTATAGCAATGGACTGGTGGTACAGCAACTGCAAGCAGCCATGGCCCGACCCACAAAGAAGTGTTCAATTTTTCTATAGTGTGAGGATGCACTCAAAATACCTGGAAGACGAACATGCCATTAAGAAGATCATCACAGACAACATCTTCACTACCGACATAGACACGCAGCTTGACTTTGAGAAACCTGATTATGAGAAACAACCCAGCCCCACTAACAAGGCACCCTCTTAAACAGACGAATATAGTATACCGATTCAAATACCCAGTCCGTGGGTGTCACGGCACCTACAGTATATCAGTATGGCCACCATGAAACTGGCAAAGAGAAACTCTTGTCATGCCCAAGAAGGCGCGGTAAAAAAAACCATATGAGAGATGCCCACAATATTAGCATCACAAGGAATGAAATAGTGGTGAATAAAGAAGTAATTGGAAAAACCCCCGACCCAAGGCGCCTACGTTGCTGGAGGCACTCTTAATACAGCAGGAGAAGCCCTCATTAAATACCACGCAGGAGGTATTCCTCCTGCCTACCATCATTAGGCATCCTATTGCTTCTGTAGCTGACAGAGCGGTGCCAGGCACTGCAAGAAACGACAATCCTGAACGTGAAACTCAAAATGATGTCGGAATTCTGCGAGCCGCCGGGCTCCCAGTCAGAATATTCGCCGGGAAATACCAGAGAATGACGTCACACACTAGTCCCGCTGATCAGCAAGGCTGCAGCAGAGAGACCATCAGCGATCAATTTTTGGCTTGCGAAAATATCTCACCAGTCTATAACCAGCACGAGTGTCTCAGCCAATCAGCGGGCAGTCGAATTTAACCTCCCGCTGACCTTCTCATATATAAAGAGCAAGACTCACATCGAAAGTCAGTCTACTCCCGTCTTTTGGCATGACCATGCTCAGTGGAGCCTGAGCAAAACATGGCCTCAATTAACACTGAAGAAGACTTTTTCCTGAATGACAGCTCAAAAGATGTTCTCCTGAAGGACAACTCTACTGAGGATGAACTCCCAATTTCAGTATCCTGTTACTGATATGCTGTGTTCATCGGAAATATGCTATCCAATTTGACAACCTGCTTTCCTCTGCAAGTATGATTAATATGGGCGTGTTACTGGCAGAACGCAGTAACCTAGAAAAATCAATTATTATAAAAATAGAGAAAACTCTATACAAATTGAATACCACTGATGCAGCTATCACCTTCAACACCACAAGTATAGAAGAGGGTCTACTACCTATTATTATTATTATTATTATTATTATTATTATTATTATTATTATTATTATTATTATTATTATTATTATTATATGAAATTTCTGCGTTTAATTTGTATAGTCTTCTCTATTTTCCTAATTATTGCTTTTTCTCTGCTATTGCATTAGGCGAGTAACGTTCCGATATTATTCACCTTCAGGAAGGAAATAGTCGAAATTCAGGGACTGCATATATTTGAATATGAAGGACATAATCAATAGAGTTTTATACAGTGTATGTATTTGTCAACTGAAGCACACAATTATTTCGCCAACGTTTCTCCCAGTTCCAAGTGGGTATGTTCACGGTTGAGGGTAGGAGCAGATTGATGTTGAGCAATGAGCAATGAGGGGGGGATAGGAGAGAGTGAGGGTTCGATTACAAATCGATTTAAACCCCTAAGGGTCCCCCGGAAGGAAGATAAGGTTTGGAAGGGGGTAGAAGGGAGGTGAAATGAAGGTATAAGGGGAAGGATAAAAGAATGGGACAGACCCATTTGTCGTTGTGTGTGTAATGTGATGTTTTTAGTTCTTTATTTTAATGTTGATGTTGGTTCGATCTGTTGAGTGACGTGAAATAATTGAAAACTGTGTTAGGAGGCTTGAGAAGGTTTTACTAGTTTAAGGTTCCAATATTGGATCGTCCTCCCTCTCTCCCTCCCTGCAGGGGGGCGGGGCCGCGAGGGGGGACTCAGACCACGGTGCTATACAGAAGTTAGGTATGTGCTTATGTTAGTATGTTAATTTATTTATGGTTGTCTGATTTTTGTCTGTTTTGTTGGTTTTTGCGCAAGTGCGGCGGTTCGGCGTAATTTGTTGTTGGAATTTTGGCAATGCTGAAGTCATCTATGTTAAATGAGGCGCAAGGATACCGTAGAGTTCTGTAATTAGGGTGGTTGTTATATCTTTTTGTTTCGTTCGGGGTCTGATTATATTTATAGTTCTCTTTTCTTTGTTTTTTTGGATGCTGAAGTTCCGTTTGCTCGTAGCCTTAGGGGTGGCTAGCTACCACAAAGTAAAAGAGCTGTGGTTAGTTTCTTTCATAAGGGGCGTTATATTCTTACATATGGTACTGGTGACTTATGGTTTTGTGGCTTTAAAAGATTATTTTTCGCAGGTGTGCTTTTGGTTTCATGTTTTGGAGGTGTTAGAGTCGTTGCAATGGTTTTATGGTTATATAATATATTTGTTTTTTTTTTAGTAAAGGTGATTTTTGGTAATAATAGGGACGTTAGTTAGTGGCAAGCTTAGTGAAGGTTGAACAAGTGGCGGCAGAATTAGCCAGTAATAATAAATTGCATGAGAGTTTTCACTAGGGAGAGTTTGTGTTATTATGGGATTTTGAAAGTATGCTTGTCTGATAGAGGGTTACTTTTAGAGGTTTCTGTTAGCGATATGAAATCGTTTCACAGTTTCATTATCCAGCCTTTTCCTAGTAGTTTTGATGGTTCGATGGTGACATGGGACGGAATAGAGACTATGTATATTTTGTGTGATCAGTATCATTCCTCTACTATTGATAAGTCAGGGTGTACTTTAGTTCACGACAGATACGTTTGTGACAGTAGGAATTTTGCTCTTAGGAACGTCGACTCGTTAGGATGTGAACTGCCATTTGTTCATAATCAGACACCTTCACACTGTGACTTTATGATATTCCCGTTGGAGTATCATGTGGCCTCTACAAAGACTTTCCCGGCAGTTTTTTGCGCATGCTGCCAAATCTCCACCCGATGTCATAACACATCAGATACCTTCTGGCTGAAATGATCCCGCCTCTTCGATGTGGCTTGTCGGATGATCGTGCAGAAATTCCAAGTGCTCAGCAGGATGGTGTACAACTCGAGCACTCGTATCTTCATGCATCACCTTCATGGGGAACACGAGCACTACATTCTCTCATTAATTTTGTTGTTGATTGCGGTTTTAGTCGTCATACTGTGTACAGTGTTGGGGTCAAATTCGCAAAGAAACATTGTGCAAATAAATACTCAGCCAAAGTGAAGCCATCCCGTGTGTTGCTCTTCAGCTGGTGCATGAGTCGGGGGAGTAGAACTCGTTGCTTCTCTTGCGCCGAGGGCGGCACAATTGATGGTCGAGCTACTGAAAAACATTTGGAATAATAATGTCATATATTTCGGGGTTTTTTTTTTAGCTAAGCATTTTTTTAGAAATTCTGGGCAAAGGTAAATGGAAACAGTCCCTACGTATTCAGTGTCAGCGCTGACGAAGGCCTGTTGTCAGTCTGGCTTTCCATGGAGACAAAGGGCATCGTGCCTTGGGTGATGCTCTGGCCATGTCACTGGAAGTCGTCAAGTTCCGGTAGAGCGTTCGTTCGTTTGCCATTTTGCTTCCATGGGTGTGTCATAGGAAGTGTGATTTATCCAATTTGAGTACAGGTTAGACATTTCGGGAAGAGATTCCCCTGTGATCGGATCCGCTTTCCTGGAAGACTTTGTGTACTGCCTGTGAGGTGAGCTGGGACTTTTTCAAAAAAACCTGAATGGGTTTTTTTAATAACTTTGTTTAACATGTACTGATTCTTTGCACTGATTACCATGCTTTGAATATCTTTTTCCACATTTATTTTTATCTGCTGTCTCTTTGATTTTTATTGATTTTTCTGAATTTTTATTTTGCCATGTTTAATTATGTGTATGTCTTTTGGTATAGGTAACGTGGGAGATATCCCACATATATTTTTCTCTGTGCCTATTTTTAAAAGCTTTGCTTTTCCTTTGTTTCCTCAGATGTATTGAATCTGAGGTCAAATAAATGGAGGGGAATGTGACTTATCATGACTTCGGTCATGTTTGACTTATTTTGATTCGTATGTTGTAAAGACTCAATTAGTGGAAACTGATAGCACTATGTTATTCTTACTTGGTTATTTTTGGGGGGATTAACAGTTCTAGGATGTAGATATTCCCATTTCATTTCTATTTGATTCCAATCCAAACTATTTGCTATGTTAGAATTCTGAATAAACTATATTTTTGTAGACATGTTTTTGCTGAAATTCCTTAGTTCAGTTAGTGACTTGGATAACGAGAGAGAGAGAGAGAGAGAGAGAGAGAGAGAGAGAGAGAGAGAGAGAGAGAGAGAGAGAGAGAGAGAGAGGGAGAGGAGTTGAGCTAGTGAGCAGGCTGGCCAACAGTACCATGATTTCTTTTGAGATGTAAGTTAATTATGTCATTGACCTTATAACAGATGTGGTAAGAGGTTATGACCTTATCTGGCCTAGTATAATAGGTGTTTTAATACACAGAGAACCATTTCAATGCAAATTCAGTATTTACAGGAAACCAACCAACGATTTACGTCCATTTTTATTCAGGCCATCACCTTAATATCAAAATATCCATTTTTTCTTCTATGTTTTCAAGAACATTGCGCATTGCCAGTCTCAAGTATTTGGATCAAGAAATCGAATACATAAGAAAATAGGGACAGATTTATGTTATCCTTCACATATACTAGAGATTTGTTATAACAAAGCCTACAAAAAGTTTTATAGTGAAAGCAATGTGGAGAAAGAAACCCCTAGGAACATTCTTAGCTTGCCTTATTTTAGTGGCTATGAAAACATAAAATCATTGTTAAAATCTTTTAATGCCAACCTATTTTTCCTATAATAACACACTAATAGGAATGTTAGTAAAAAATGGCCCTAAGGAAAACCACAACATAATATATAAAATTCCATGTTTGGACTACCCCTCTTTTCATATCAGCCAATCTAGCAAGGATTTAGATGGATGGATTAAGCAGCATATGTATTCTGTCAAAACTGGGCAGACATACAATGCTTTATTCATTCATTTAAGTGAAAACTCTTACAGGGTAAATTGGACTGAAAGTTCAGTGATTGCCAGATCAAATGATTTCTCTTCACGAAGTCTTTTAGAATACGCTATTATACAGCTTACTTCCAGTTGTAATTTTAACCTTAGCCCTGGCATGTATTATTTGGGCCCCTGTATAGTAAAATGTCCAAGAATGACCTAAAAGATAAAATTACTGACTTAGTTAAAAATTAGTTACTTATATATATTTTCTATATATTCATATGTTTAATATATAGTTTTGTAAAAATGTTCACCCCGTAAAAATTTTTATTGTTTACCAAAATGAGAATTATTGAGTTGTACTTATATAACAGGTTTTGGTGATCAGTCACCTTCCTTATATAATCTTTTAATTGTCCTGTCCCTGTTTCTGAGCTGTTGAGCCTAATCCTATGTAAAATCTTTTAAATATGAACCCTGTTTTGGTAGGTCAGCTAATTCTTCAATTGTGTTGGATTACAGGTATATATTTTTTCCTTTGTAATCCCTATCTGCCATTTATACAAGCTTTCTTTGTAAACTTTTTGTATTTCTTCAGTCTGCCAAGTAAAGGACTATGAGTGGGAAGGCCTTAAAAGAACTCCATTGTTTCTCTTTCCTTCGTGGCATTGCCTTTACTTATATATTCATCATGTTCCATATTTTTGTGATTCAGTTATACATGTATATGTATATATGTATACTTATACATATATATACATATATTTATGTATATATATGTATATATACATATATGTATACATGTATAACTGAATCACGAAAATATGGAACGTGATGAAATATAAATAAAGATAAAATTCACGAAGGAATGAAACACTGGAGTGCTGGTGAGGCCTTTCGACACTAGTCTGCTAAGTAAAGGACTAGTGTCGAAAGGCCTCGCAGCACTCCAGTGTTTCCGTTTCCTTCGTGGATTTTATCTTTATTTATATGTATACATATATATAAATATATTTTACTTATATGGATTATGCATATATACACATGTATATACATACATATATATGCATATATATATATATATATATATATATATATATATATATATATATATATATATATATATAAACACATAAGGGCTGGAGCTGAGGCTCGAAGTATACATCACGAAGGAAGCAGTAGGGAAAGACATCCTCATCATCTACAGATTATTTCCAATGCCGGCGTTTCGCGACGAATTCCAAGTCGCATTTTCAAGGCTATAAAATATAATATAATTTGCGAGCATCAATAACAAATTAATGCAATGGCAACAGCTCTTTACGTGGTAAAATTATTTAAAACAAAACACCTCATTCCAAGACAAGTCAATAATAAGTATAAGGAGTTCACTAAAATCTTAAAACAACCTACCTATATGAAAGAAAGTGCATGACTAACATAAATAAATAAAAACAGAGTGATGAAAACCAGTTGCCCAAACTAGGCTAT